>NC_058082.1:547049133-547221944 GCF_014858855.1 Bufo gargarizans | reverse complement strand
GGGGTCTGTGGATGACGCACTGTCATGGAATTGTCAACGGATCCGTCCCCCATTGACTTTCAATGTAAGTCAGGAGTCCCTATTTTAGGCTACTTTCACACCTGTGCTAGTTGCGGATCCGTCTGGTATCTGCACAGACGGATCCGCACTTATAAATGCAAACAATGGTATCCGTTCAGTGCGGATCCGTCTACATAACATCTTTTTCAGATCTGAGTTTTCACTATCGTCTCAGTTTTCACGATCCAACAGTATATTCTAACACAGAGGCGTTCCCATGGTGATGGTGACGCTTCAAGTTAGAATATACTAAGAACTGTGTACATAACTGCCCCCTGCTGCCTGGCAGCACCCGATCTCTTACAGAGGACTGTGATCTGTACATTAACCCCTCAGGGCCAGACCCCCCTCCCTCCCCAGTATTAAAGAATTGGTGGCCAGTGCTGCCCCCCTCTCCTCCCTCCCCAGTATTAAAAGCATTGGTGGCCAGTGTGCCCCCCTCCCCAGTATTAAAAGCATTGGTGGCCAGTGCGGCCCCCCCTCCCTCCCAGTATTAAAGCATTGGTGGAAGTGGCCACAGGCTAACAACCCCCCTCCCCCCCCCCATCATTGGTGGCAGCGGAGCGGCATTTCCGATCGGAGTCCCAGTTTAATCGCTGGGGCTCCGATCGGTTACCATGGCAGCCAGGACGCTATTGCAGTCCTGGCTGCCATGGTTACTTAGCTTATACTTATCTGCGCTGTCTGTGGCCGGCCGGCCGGTCGCTCCTCCTACTGGTAAGTGAAAGGTCTGTGCGGCGCATTGCTTATAGCACAGACCTGTCACTTACCAGTAGGAGGAGCGCCAGCCGGCCACAAACAGCGCAGGTAAGTATAATGCTTCTAAAATTGCTAAGTAACCATGGAAGCCAGGACTGCAGTAGCGTCCTGGCTGCCATGGTAACCGATCAGAGCCCCAGCGATTAAACTGGGACTCCGATTGGAACTCTCCGCTGCCACCAATGATGGTGTGGGGGTGATTTTAATTAGGGGGGAGGAGAGGGGAGGCCGCACTGGCCACCAATGAATTTAATACTGGGGAGGGAGGGAGGCCGCACTGGCCACCAATGAATTTAAAACTGGGGAGGGAGGGAGGTCTTCCCCCTGCTTCCTGACAGCACTTGATCTCTTACAGGGCGCTACGATACGCACAATTAACCCCTCAGGTACAGCACCTGAGGGGTTAATTGTGCGGATCACAGCCCCCTGTAAGAGATCGGGTGCTGCCAGGCAGCAGGGGGCAGTCATGTACACAGTTCTTAGTATATTCTAACTTGAAGCGTCCCCATCACTATGGGAACGCCTCTGTGTTAGAATATACTGTCGGATCTGAGTTTTCACGATCTAACTCAAATCCGATGGTATATTCTAACATAGAGGCGTTCCCATGGTGATGGGGACGCTTCAAGTTTAAATATACCATTGGATTGGAGAAAACTCCGATCTGATGGTATATAATCGGCACACACGCACCCTGCTGAGTGTGTGTGGAGTGTGTGCTGATTGGTTTGTGCGCTGCGCATGCGCACTTCAGTAATCGTCACACAAGCACGGACAACAGCCCTGAGCACGTACACAGGGCTTTTATTAGTATAGATATTACCAAAAAAAGGGCAGCACTCCAAAATTGAAAAATAAAAAATATAAAAATTATTCACCCATGCGGTACAGCAATATTTCGGCTTAACTTAAGAGCCTTTCTCAAGCAAAGACCAAGGACCAAATGACCAGTATATATACATACAAGTGATGAAACAACCAAATTAACAAGTGATTAATAAATAATTGATAAATCACGCCACAGAATATCAACTATAAGGTAATGGTGCACATTTGAAATAAAGTGCATAATGAAAAAGACAACTCCTGTCCACATTGGTGATAAATACATATCTCACAAAATTCATAGTGTTCATAATTTAGATAATTAATTAATTCATAACACAAGTGTAAAGGGACTGTGCCTAATAAAGTGTCAGGTGCTATAATATTGATGGGCTCAATTAGGGAGGGGAAACGTACACACAAACCAGATACATGGCGACTTCAGAGATGATACACGCCGAACTCGGCGTACCGCCATCTCCACCATGCATGCCCGAGCCGCGCTTACTTCCCGCACAGCGTGATGCCGCTCTCTACGGCCTATGGAGCATGCGCACTGGTCTCTCGAGCTCACAGTGGCCATATTGGAAAAGTAAAGAGGCCACATTGACCAGCGCATGCGCGCTGGTCTTTCGACCTTACAGTGGCCATATTAGAAAAGGCAAAAAGACCACATTGACCAGCGCGTACGTGAAATAACCCTAACAACATATAGAAAACTGAATACATTTTTAACAACGAGCCCACATATAAGGGTTCTTCTTCCTTTTTGCATCTTTAGAGTACAATATTCGGGCATACGGCGGCTTAGCGGACTATGCAAGTGGATGGACCTACACTAATCGGGACACATCCCCCACCGCAACAGGGAAATGCCTAACTGCTGCAATACCTATGGGCAGCCTGCCACACATGAGCGAGTACATGCTGCAGTGCCTGCACAATAACCTCATTGTTACCAGTGCTGACTGTGCTGGAACCTTTGTCAGCACACCACAACATCCAGCAACACCATCTGATATGGACTGTCTTAGCAGGAGGCAGCGTTTTAGCAACCTGGTGGAACAGTATGTATTCACACGTCTGCACGTACTGAGTGATGGGTTTCCTCTTGTATAACTTCTGGGTCTCCAAATTGGACACATGGCCTGAGCTTGCTCTTTATGACTTGGAGGTGCTCGACAAGCTCACGTTCATCAAAATGAACCAGGCATGTATCCCACAGGACTTGTCTGTAGCTTGGGCAGAGTACAGAAGTATACTGGCTGCACCCAGCCATTGTTATACTCGAGCACAGTTTGTGCATTCTCTTTGCCATTTCCCAATGTTTTGGGGCCTCCACAAATAAAAAAATAAATAAAAAAAAGGCTACCTCCTCCGCCTCTTCCACTTACATGGCAATGTCTACCTCGTCCTCCACCTCCTGGCTCAGGATTATTATTTTTTTATATTGGCAGAGTAGAGAAGTTTGCCGGCTGCACCCAAAAAAATGGCTTTAGGTCTACACAGAATTAATAAAAAAATAAATAAAAAAATACAAACATTGTTGGCTTCTTACTCTACCTCTTCCACCTATACCGTCACTTCGGCAGCCTCCTGAACTTCCTACTGCACTTGGACCTCCGCCTCCTGGTTCAAGATTTATTTTTATTTAATGTTTTTTATGTTAAGACATTTCTCTAGCCACATTTGTTTGCAAGGCAATTGTACTGCTCTTGCCTCCATTTTTGTATCCTTTTACAGCCCTAAAGTTCGGGTTCCCATTGACTTCAATGGGGCTCGGGGTCAAGTTCGGGACCCGAACCGAACTTTGAAACAAAGTTTAGTCAAATCCGAACATCCACTGGTCCGCTCATGCCTATTTTTAACAGTTCTTGCAGTTACAGTAAGTGGGAGACTTGAGAAACAGGTAGAGCAGGGCGCGTGGGTCGGCCCTCCCTGACGCAGAACAGACAAAATGTTCTTCCTGTCATCAGTAACCATTGTTTCTTTGGAGGGCCCAGGAAACAGTTTGTTGGCCACAGTGGTGTGCCTAAGGTGTTTGGCACCCGAGGTGGGTCTTTTCTCTGATACCCACCAATGCGTTAAAAAAGTGTGCCCCTTTACAGTAGTATTGCCCTCATTGCACAAACCTTACAGTAGTTATGTTCAGATATTTGCCCCCTAATTCTAACCTCATGTCCCCTCACTGGAGTTATGCCCACATTTGTGTCCCCTCTCGGTAGTTATGTCCACAATATGCCCCCTTCACAGTAGTAATGCACATTGTGCCTCCTTCATAGCTGTAATTCCCTCTGTGTTAATAAAACAAAAAACTAGAACTACTCATCTTGTCCTGTTCTTGATGCTCACATCCAGCGTTTTCCTGCAGACACAGATCACTGTGCAGCACTGTGTGAGAAGCGCACCGTCAGATTCCCCTGCTGCAATTAGGGTTTCCTCTAAGCTGCGCGGGTGATGGCTGCACAGCAATTATTGTGCCCCCGCTCACAAGTTTAATAAGTCCGCTCAGTGGCCGCTCACACTGCTTGCAAAAAATGCCCACACTTGCCCGCACTAAGTCTGACTTCTTTAAAACTTCCTCCTGTGCGGCTCAGCGGGGTACCGCCTACCACATATTCCCACACTATTGTTGCCTCCACCTTCTTTTTCTGACCAAAGAGGAGGAACAGCAGCAGTAGTGCACAGGGAGAGGTAATGTGGAGGTGGCATTGGCGGCGCCATCTTTAGAAGCTAGACTCCGTCCTAAGACTGACCCTAAGTTCACACCTGAGCGTTTAACAGCGCGTTCCTACGCGCTGTAAAACGCTCAACAAGGAGAAACCAATGCTTCCCTATGGGAATGGTTCTCACCTGGGCGTTTTACAGCGCGTACGATCGCGCTGTAAAACGCCCGACGCTCAAAGTTATTGAGCTTCCTTGGGGCATTTTGTCGCGCGTTCCCGTACATAGGAAACGTACGTATTTCGGGAACACGCGACAATGGGAGTTTGCTTGTCTCTGTATGCGCGATGGTAAACGCCGGTACAATCGTGCATACAGAGCGCTCCATCGCGAACGCTCAGGTGTGAACCCAGGGTGAGAGCTGCCTGCCTGCTACATAAGTATGCTGGGGACAGATCTGGAGGGCATGCTGCTGCAGAACACAAGGGGTGAAACCACTGGCAGGAACACACCATCCCATCCCAGTGATTAGTCCACCTATGTACAGTATAAACATTTTTATAATATATATATATACATAATATTTTGTTTTTATTTATTTATTTCATTCAGTATGTGTTAATGAAAATAATCCAGGAGCACTGATCATAAATGATTATTATTTTTATTTTTTCCCTTAAGTTCTATCAATTTGCATAATATATTTTATGAACAAGCAGAATTTAATCTGGGTTTTTGCTTTACACTTTTGTCTTCTATTTCTAATTTTTTGTGTGCCAGAAAATCCATAGATCGGCCAAGAGCAAATGTTTTGTCCTAAAAATATATCAATTGGAATAAAGTATCATGTATTTTTAAAATCTATAAAATTGAGTCAATGGTGTACATGGCCCCTAATGAAGGATTAATCACAGCCAGGAGAAATCCAATCAGATACCCAAAAGAGGTCTTCATTTTCAGACCAGTGATGAAGCCACAGATATCTGAGAGCATTGCACCCGTGCGATTAAAAACTGACCAACTGAACGCAATCGCAGGCAAAAATGAATGACTTTGTCTGCGAAATCGCGCAATTTTCACTGAACGCATCCGGACCTAATCCGGACACGCTCGTCTGCAAGGGGCCTTACAGATGCTAAATAGGAGTGTGAACAATAGGTATCTACCCTGTAAATACAATGTGTAAATGAAGGACCATCTCAAGAGGCCAGAAAATGCTAAACTTGTTGATGAGGAGGTGGCACCATTATTCTTCCATTGTATATGGTAATGATGGAAGCCAGATCTGATGAAAGGTTTTATTGATTGTGAAGGTGGGACTGGGCGTCTTCTGGGGGAAGAGGAGGAGCAGATAGCTATAGACACCAAAGGGGTAAAAAAGAACCAAGCATGGCTCAGAAAGCTGGAATTTAACAATGGCTTTTACTCAGTTAACTGACTTGCTGAGGAGAAGACACTGACTTGAGATAAAGTCCTGAGTGTGTGGAGGGTCCATGTCTGGTAAGTGTCACTGGACTGACTGTAAGTGGAAAGAATTATAAGATATTGCAATCTGTGCTGTGTATAGGTACTATGGGGACACACAAAGTACAACAATGTAATATTCATAGAAAACATTCTAGTGCTAATGCTACGCTTATTTTGCAAATGAGATGCTTAGCAAATACATTTTGTGAGACAAGGGTAAACGAGAAAAACAATCCAGCACTCCTATAATTTTTGAGCCGTCTGTTCTTTTATTGCGGTGATAAAAATGAGTACAGTGGTACAACCTCCATTAGTGTCATTCGCAGTCTACGCGTTTCAAACTAAGCAGTTCATGGAGTCATGAATAAGAACTGCTTAGTTTGAAACGCGTAGACTGCGAATGACACAAATGGAGGTTGTACCGCAATAAAAGAACAGATGGCTCAAAAATTATTGGAGTGCTGGATTATTTTTCTCTTTTTTTTTTACCCTTGTCTCAAAAGGTCTCACTATGGTTTCCTGTGCACCCAAGGACTGCAATACATGTGGCAGGTGAGCTGGTTTACCCTACAAGTCAAATACATTTTGTACAAAATTATTTGGGCCCGCCTGCCACACGTCAAGGCGATCTCTTATCAGACGGGGACCTAACACTAAATCCTACCTGTTATGTGACAGGGCGGCCACCATAAAATAAAATACAAAATGTATTTGCTAAGCATCTCATTTGCAAAATAAGCGTAGCATTAGCACTAGTGTTTTCTATGATTATGACATTGTTGTACTTTATATGTGTTTTCAGAGTGCTGCTGCATTACACTTTTTTCCTGTGTTTTCTAGCCATTGCAGAGTGCACCTGTGGAATGGGATGTGCTGAATGACCCCCTTTTTCTTTGCAGTAGGTACTATGGGGGTCCTTTATGATTAGATATACACCACTTTTTGGCATATATCTGTTGCAGATTCGGTCGCAAAGGGGATTTACGGTCAAATATGCAACTTCTTCCCCTTCCATGCCACGTACGCCAGCTCTAAAAAAGTGGGCGTGGCGTGGTCGGGTAAAGGGGGTTTGAGTTATCATTTTCTTTGCCAAGTTTTAGAATATTAAAAGATCTAAATCTATACCAGCAAGGATGCTGATGTACATTGAAGGCTGTTAGGAGCATCAAACGCCAGTGCAGGGGCTATTAAGATTAAGATCAGCATCTAAAAAGACAGTCTTAATAAATAACCCTATATGTCATATCTGTCTGTAATGTCTCTTGTGTATGTCTCCATGTATATCGAAATATAACTCCCTTCATAACTGGAAACTGATTTTTTACCTTTTACATACATTAGGAGGCAGGGAATAAAAAATGAAAATGCAAAAACAGAAAATCCCTAGTACTTTATGGGTTATCCAATGCATTTAATGTCTTATTGGCAGCTAATATTTATAACTTTGGCACATTTCTTTTATAAATATAGTTACTTTCATGGTACTGACACATATTTTATTTGTGCTTTTTATGTGTATTTAAAAAATAAAAGATCCTCTTTATCTAATAAAAAATAATTACCTTTTCTAGGTGAAGGCTGAATGAGAAGCTTTCATAGACGTCTAATTTCATTTTCTTTTTATGAAGTAGAAGATCACAGATTACCAGT
Organism: Bufo gargarizans; assembly: GCF_014858855.1. Taxonomy (NCBI): domain Eukaryota; kingdom Metazoa; phylum Chordata; class Amphibia; order Anura; family Bufonidae; genus Bufo; species Bufo gargarizans. Next base: position 547,214,519 of record NC_058082.1, on the reverse strand, counting down.
AACAGAAACTGAGATGTCTGCAAGCTCGGAATATGGGAAAGATTTTGAAAATAAATCAAACCTTTTTATTCACAAGAAAATTAACAACAATGACAGTCCATTTTCATATTTACAAAGTGAAAAAACATTGATATCCTGTTTTGTTGAGCATCAGAGAAAACACAAAGGAGAAAAGCCATACTCATGTTCAGAATGTGGGAAGTGGTTTAGTCGTAAAAATAATCTTGAGACTCATAAAAGAATTCACACAGGAAAGAAGCCATATTCTTGTACAGAATGTGGGAAGTTGTTTATTCATAAAGAACATCTTGAGACCCATATGAGAATTCACACAGGAGAGAAGCCATATTCATGTACAGAATGTGATAAAAAATTTACTTTGAAAGCACATCATGTTAGACATCTCCGAACTCACACAGGGGAGAAACTCTTTTCTTGTCCTGAATGTGATAAGTGTTTTAGTCATAAACACAGTCTTCAGATACATCAGAAAATTCACACAGGAGAAATACCACTTTTATGTCTTGAATGTGGCAAAGGTTTTAGAGAGAAATCAAGTCTTGTGAAACATCAGAGATTTCACACAGGAGAGAGGCCCTATTCTTGTCCTAAATGTGAGAAGTGTTTTAGTTGTAAATCGAGTCTTGAGAAACACCAGAGAATTCACACAGGAGAGAAGCCATTTTCATGTACAGAATGTGGGAAATGTTTTACTGAAAAATCAAGTCTGGTGAATCATCTGAGAGTTCACACAGGAGAGAAGCCAAATGCATGTACAGAATGTGGGAAATGTTTTAGCCATAAATCAAGTCTTTTGAACCATCAGAGAATTCACAAGGGTGAAGATGTATGTGTGTAAATTCCTGAGCAAAAAATACCAGATATCAGGACTTGTGGCACATCAGAGGGCTCAGTGAGGTGGCAGTCCACTGAAATGTTGAAATTGTTGGAATTTAGCAGGTGTGGAGCTCCATTGCAGGACCTGCTGCCTAAGGATGATTTCTCATATAGAATGTAACGTAAAGGTGTTTTCTAGGACTAGATAAATGGCTACTTTCACTGTCCTTGAGTTGAGTAAAGTATTGGAATCCTGCCACATTTACTATAATAAAGCAAAACAACAATATCAGACATAACCTATGGACAGGTGTTTTTCTGTTTCTCAAAGAAAGCAGCCACAATTTTCCGGTCGTCTGTTAGCTGTACATGGTCTTAATGATTTAAAAAAAACTGATAAAAAAGCATATAAATGACAAGTTTTATGGAATATTTTTCCACAAAATTAAGAGAATTTCAATTTGCTCAGCTCCTTCTGCTGTATAACTTGCTGTCTATAGATTGCATCACATTTTGTGGTGACAGGTTCTCTATAAATATCTGGCTATAGTACAGAAACTATTACAGCTACAACCAAATTCAACTGGGTTTGGACTAAATGGGCTGCATCCCAAAATCCTATTATGAGATTAAAGTAAGGCGACTTTCACACTCGCATTTGACAGACGGATACGTTTAGATAAAACAACCGTCTGCATCCATTCAGAACGGATCCGTTTGTATTATCTTTAACATAGCCATGACGGATCTGTCTTGAACACCATTGAAAGTCAATGGAGGACGGATCCATTTTCTAGTGTGCCAGATTGTGTCATAGAAAATTGATTCGTTTGGCTCGGTTTCGTCAGATGGACACCAAAATGCTGCAAGCGGCATTTTGGTGTCCACCTCCAAAGCGGAATGCAGATGAAACGGAGCCAAACTGATGCATTCTGAGCGGATCCTTTTCCATTCAGAATGCATTAGGGCAAAAATGATCTGTTTTGGACCGCTTGTGAGAGCCCTTAATAAATCTCGCAAACGGAAAGCCAAAACGCCAGTGTGAAAGTAGCCTAAGAAGATTTGTCTTCAGCTAGAGCTCCTTGAATTGCTTTCCTATCTGTTTTCTCTTTTATTTTCTTACTTTGTTCTATTCTGTTTGTAGAAGTTCAGCGGTCAGACTTTATTAAAGAGACATCCCAAATGCATGAATGGATTTGACAAATATGTTTCATTTTAAATCTCCTCTATATTCACCTGATCGTTAATTTGAATTAATAAAATTTGTATTGGATAAAAAGTGTTTGGATTTGATAAGATATTTAAAAAATACACAAGATAGATGGCACTTGGTAAATGAGTATAAGGAGGGGGGTAGATAAATGGAAAAGGAACTTAATGTGGAAAGATAAGTGGAGGATGAGACGCCCAACTGCCCGGAAGTATTCCTATTTTCCATCCCAATACTCGAGAGTTAGCACAGGTTAATGCTCAAGAGTCAGAGGGTCAATACTGCATGTTGGATATCTGAGTATGAGCCTCTGCCAGTTGAAAGGTTACAGAATAATTTGTTGAAAAACATAGGCAGGCAAAGGGCCAAAAATCAGGATCAAAGTATATTTTGTGGAGACGGTCTCCATGCTTAATATATTGTGCACTGGTCAATGCAGTAAGATAGAGCAAATGTCATAGATCCCATGCACCCCATGGATGGGAACTGCCCCCATTACACATGGGAGGAGAGTCTAGGACACATGTTCATGTCCTATATCTCCCACTCCACCATATTAAGGGGAACACGGATCATAGATGTCCTCCCAACATGCTGTATGTCACAGTTCACACCTTATAAATAAAGTTCTTCTGAGGAACCTAACAAAGTACGGTAGGTACAAATAGGTGGTAGATATGTGGCAGATACCGGATTAACCATGTCCCATGCTCGTCTGGATTATACATCGCATTACTTAAAATACAAACTACTACTTCAAATCAAAAATAAGCAGAAGAGCCCTAATGCAGGCATAGCCTTGTTGATTGATTGGCTGCGTCAAATTGTTTGACAAAGTAGGGAGGGGGAGCAAAGGCTGTGTTAACATCACTGTTTACAGAGGTAGTAAACTTGGCACACATGCTTAACTAGACTTGTTAACTAAACTACGTTAGTTGTGTTAGGCTGACGCCTTCAATTGCTTTTTAACCCCTTCAACCCCAGGCCTGTTTTCACCTTCCTGCCCAGGCCATTTTTTGCAAATCTGACATGTCACTATATGTGGTAATAACTTTAAAACACTTTTACTTATCCAGGCCATTCTGAGATTTTCTCGTCACATATCGTACTTCATGACACTGGTAAAAATGATTAAAAAAAAAAAACTTTTATTCCTAAATTTTTTTTTTTTAAATACCAAATTTACCAAAATTGGGAAAAATTTGCAAATTTCCAAATTTCAATTACTCTACTTTTATAAGAGATAATAATACCTCCAAAAATAGTAATTATTTTACATTACCCATATGTCTACTTCATGTTTGGATCATTTTGAAAATTACATTTTATTTTTTGAGGACGTTACAAGGCTTAGAAGTTTGGAAGCAAACCCACTTTTTAAAGACCAGTTCAGGTCTGAAGTCCCTTTGTGAGGCTTACATAATAGAAACCACCAAAAAATGACCCAATTTTAGAAACTTCATCCCTCAAGGTACTCAAAACTGATTTTACAACTTTAACCCTTTTAGGTGTTCCACAAGAATTAATGGAAAATGGAGATAAAATTTTAGAATTTCACTTTTTTGGCAGATTTTACATTTTAATCCATTTTTTCCAGTAGCAAAGCAAGGGTTAACAGCCAAATCAAACTCAATATTTATTACCCTGATTCAGCGGTTTACAGAAACACCCCACATGTGATCGTAAACGGCTGTACGGGCACACGGCAGGGCGCAGTAGGAAAGGAATGCCATATGGTTTTTGGAAAGCAGATTTACCTGAACTGGTTTTTAGATGCCATGTCCCATTTGAAGCCCCCCCTGATGCACCCCTACAGTAGTAACTCAAAAAAGTGACCACATTTTGGAAACTACAGGATAAGGTGCCAGTTTTATTGGTACTATTTTGGGGTACATATGATTTTTAATTGCTTTATATAATGTTTTTTGTGAGGCAAGGTTTTGGCACCATTTTTATTTTTAACAACCTTCATCTGACAGGTTAGATCATGCGCTATTTTTATAGAGCAGGTTGTTTTACGGACACAATGATATCAAATATGTCTACTTTCTATGATGTTTGTTTCAAGTTTTACATAAAGCATTTTTGTAAAAAATAATAAGGTTTTTGTATCTCCATTTTATGAACGCCCTATTTTTTCATTTTTCTGCCGATCGTCTTGTGCAGGCACTCGTTTTTTTGCAGGAAGAGTTGGCGTTTTTATTGGTACCATTTTTGAGTACATATGATTTTTTGATCATTCATTATTTCACTTTTTATAGGGCAAGGGGACCAAAAAATTTTTTGCCATGGTTTTTATTTATTTTGACAGCGTTTACCTGAGGGATTAGGTCATGTGACTTTTTTAAAGAGCAGATCGTTACGGACGTGGCAATACCTAATATGTCAACTTTTTCTTATTTAAGTTTTACACAGCATTTTTTAAACCGAAATAATGATATTTTAGTGTCTCCATTGTCAGAGTGACAGTGTTTAAAGTTTTGACCGATTCTCTTAGGGTCTAATTTTTTGCGGGATGAGTTGACAATCTGATTGGTACTATTCTGGGGGGCATACACCCCCTATTTGATTACTTGCTGTTGCAATTTTTGTGATGTAATGTGACAAATGTTTTTTTTTTTTTTATGGTGTTTATCGGAGAGGGTGGATCATGTGATATATTTATAGAGCCGGTCATTACGGACGCGGCAATACCTAATATGGGGCTTTTATTTATTTATTTTAACTTTATTACTTTATTTTATTAAAAAACACCTTTTTTAACTTTATTTCTGATGTTCACTTTTGGGGGTCTGATCCCCTCTGCACTACATCTGTATTGTAATGCATTGCCTGTTAGTGTATGACACTGAGTCATACACTAACAGGTTGCCTAGGAGACCCAACCTGAGGCTGGATCTCCTTGGCACCCGTAGAAGGCAGTTCCCGATGCCGTGCAAGGCATTGGGCAGCCTTGTCACGCATCGGGTCCCCACCACAGCAGCGCGGGGACTCAATGCGATCACTCACCCGACATAAACCCCTTCTATGTTGCGGACCGCGATGTCCGCGGATACAGCAGGAGCCCGGCTACCAGGGACTGCTGGCCCCTGCAGTGATCGCGCGCACCGCTCCGCGATCACCATGACATACTATTACATCAAATTGCGGGAACGCAGTGGTTCCCATGACCTAGCAGTACGTCATAGGTCATGAAGGGGTTAATAGCTTATGTTTTGAGATATCACGATGAGTTAAGAAATTTGAGTTAAGACTTTGAGTAACTTTGCTATATCCATATGTTTCCATTCCTCTGATCCATCAGAAGTACATAAAAAAATAAAAATACTGTATTTTGAGCATCCATAAAGCCTCTTTCGGGCAGTCAGTATTTTGTCAGTGTTCTGCATCAGTCTTTGATTAGTAATTGTAAGCCAAAAATGGGTGTTGGGGTAGACCTGTCCATCTACTGCATTAAGAAATTGTTTTCCCCCTTCTCTGCTCATACAGGCGATCTAACCTATGGAGGATATCAGTCAATGTTGGGGAAGAGTATTTTAACTTTGCTGCTTTAGGAGGGTGTGTTTTTGAATATTAAAAGTTGCTGAAGTGGATGCACTGTTTCCTGCACATTTTTAACAGCTCTTGCAGTTAAGTGGAAGACTTGAGGAACAGGTAGACAATGAGAGCAGGGCCCATGGGTCAGCCCTCCCATAGCACAGACAAAATATCTTCCTGCTATCAGGTACCATGGTTAGAAGACAGTTTTCACTTTCTTTATTGATGGTGCTGAGCAGTTCCTCCCCGGTGTGGCTCAGTTTGCCACGGCATAGGTAATATACATTTGGTTTTGCACAGGTAATATAATTGAGAACCACTGTGAACTGTGCCTACAGGTGAGAGTGAGGACAAGGTAGAGGATGAGGAGGCGGAGTTGCTGGTGTGCCTGTCCCGGAACGATATTTACCAAGTAAGCTGTGAATAAAATATACAGTCCTTGACCATAGTTATTACTCCATATGTCAGCTCTGGCATAAACTCTACCAAACACAGATAGACCAAAGGACTGGACCCCCTTATATGTGCAGGGCTAGTATATCTTGTTTGGAAAAGTAATGTTGGCTTGGGGCTCTCCATCTTGGGTAGGAACAAGCCTTCAGTTCTCTGAATTAACAAAGCCCTCTACATGAGAAGGGAGGGACTGTAGTACCAGCACCTTGGCCAGGTGCACATTCAGCTTCTGAGTCGTTGGATGAGTGCACGTATACTGTTGTCTTGCAATAGTCTTGGTGATCGATTGCTGTCGAAACACCTCATGAGCAGTAGAAGGAGGAGCAACAGACAACATTTGAAGTCGATGGGAAGGAATGACTGGTTCCTTCTGTTGAGCCCTGACTGCGAGAGTTAGAGTGCAGGCCGGTGGGAGATTCAGTGGCTGCTGTTAGAGAGGAGCTAATCGACTTTGGATGAACCATCCGAAGTCGATTCGCATAAAACTTAGTTCTAATACTGAATGGAGCAGGAGCGCCATACAGTATTAGAATGCATTGGCTCAGATGAGCTGAAGTTATTGCTTCGTGAAGTCTCACGAGACTTAGCGTAATAACTTCATCAATAAATTTGTACTGTAAAAAAACATTTTCCGAACTCTGGTTCGGTTCCAAGGTGCCACTTGGAACCGAACCCGAGTCGATTCGCTCATCCCTAGTTAGTGCATCAGGATATAAACCTAAATCAGTGGCACATTTTTCCCACAACACTTTATAATGATTCTCCATGTTTTGATGCAGGGCTGTTGTCCCAACATTAGAACCCTGGCCGCGCTTCACCTTCTGCCCACATATTCTGCATACCTCCATGCTAACATCCCTCAGCAACTTGGTGAAAAATTCCCACACTACAGAGTATGGCATGATGCCTGCCTGCCACTGCTTTTGTGAATATGTGCACTACTAATGTGTTCCTCACAGATAGTCTCCCAGGTAGCAGATGGTGTACCTCCTTCTGCGTTTGGCTGCAGATCTCAGATTTGCTTTCACTCTGCTGTCTCATGGGCACATTGCCATCCTCGCCCCCGATGATGACAATGCCCCCTCTTCACCTGGCTCCCACATGTAATCAGCTACATCATCATCTAGATTTGTTTGCGAGTAAGTTATGTCACCCTCACCTGTCTCTTGCGCACATCCCTGACCTCTTGCAACATGTGCTCCCACCAAACTGTCATCATCGCTAGAGTCCACAGTGGACTGCCCCTCCAAGTCTGGGATGGCCTGTAACTGCTGAATGTCCTGGCCATCTGCGCTGAAAAGCAGAGCCAGCAGCATAAATTACTTGGCTAGCAGGAGGAGTAGCGAAAACAAGAGGCCGGCTCAGGATAGGTGCGGGCATGCCTTCTGAGTGTGGTAGTAGTAAAGGTGCCAGTCACGATTTTGGTAATCTGGCGATCTTGTAGACGTGAGGCGCAAATCACAATCTGATTTGGGATATACAAGTTTATTAAGAGACCACGCTTTTCTGGGTCCGAATGACCCCTTTATCAAGTCTGCAAGAAACATAAATCATAACAAAAAGGTATGTATATGTACAGTTTGCACTTAAATGTGGGGGGAAAAATCGTTGGTATAAAAAGCAAGGGTTTAATAAAACTCACAATAATAGTAGTAATAAGAGTGGAAATGTCATCCAATAGACAGTAGTATGCAATAAAAATTGTTATATTCAGAAAAGAATAGTGTAATATATAATATCATTTGTGGGAGGGGCGCAGGGCTTCTTAAATCCCTGCTGCCTGTCCCAGGGCACGCACGGACTTCCTGTGCCTCACTTCCGGTCCGAAGTTAGTGGCACCCTGGTCTTTCGCCGGACAGGTCAGGCTCGGCGTCCTACCTTCCTCCCAGCGATCGCTCCTCATACGTCCGGATAAGTAAGAAGGTCGCTGCTGCGCGCGGCTGCCTCTCATCTTTCCATTCCGGCAGGACACTGATTGCCTGCACGTGTCCCGCCGGGCTATCTTCCTCTCTGGCAGCAGCGGCACTCGGCGTAGCGTCAGGAGAAGGTTCCCCTGTCAACGGCGTCTGTTGTCATTGTTACGCCTGTGGCTGCCAGCCATGCCGATGATCGCGCTGCCGCGGCGTACCAGCAGTTCCAGTTGGGGCGGTCATATTTCATTAGTGCAGCATAATGCCCCTCTGGTATTTTTTCCCTCGTTTATCGCCTGGCTCCTCGAGAAGCGCATGGCAGGGCTTCCCCGGGAGACTGCTACTTTGTGTTTATGGTAGCATATATTATAGAAATGCAAAGTATTTTATTGGACATACACTTGTATAAAACATAGAAATCCGTATACACAAGCAGCATTACATCCCACAGGATGATCTCCAACGGTCTGTTTTACAATAAAAAATCCCTGGCTGTGCAATACAATGATCAGTCACATTCCTCAATCAGCATTTATAAAGTGCATAGTGCCTCAACTAGAACATGACAAAGGGAAAATACATGCAATAGAAATAAATACAGACCAAGTAATTCTGGATCCCAACACGTGTTTCGCGGTCGCTTTCTCAAGCGACCGCGAAACACGTGTTGGGATCCAGGATTGAGGCACTATGCAATTTATATATGCTGATTGAGGACTGTGACGGATCATTGTATTGCACAGCCAGGGATTTTTTATTGCAAATTTATATTTATTATAATGGAACAGACGGTTGGAGATCATCCTGTGTGATGTAATGCTGCTTGTGTATACGGATTTCTATGTTTTATACAAGTGTATGTCCAATAAAAGACTTTGTATTTCTATAATATATGCTGTTCTGTTTAGTTTTGGGTTTATACGTGATTGGTTTAGGACAGCAACTATACCGGGCATTTTTTCGCTTGCGATTTTGGATGTGTTTGTGTTTATGGTGTGGCAATGAAAGTTAAAAAATAAAAGATTTTTAAAAAAAATGTCATTTTGTCAGACCGCGAGCCGGGCCGCAGCCAGAGGGCCATGCTTCTCCGCCATTCTATACTGGGTGTATATGTATATTCAGGTGTTTGGCTTTCTTGCCTCTCACGCACCTCAATTTTTTTTTTACTCCACTGGTCTTGTTTCTCATGTCTGGTGTATTTTTCCGTGATTATGTATGTTTCCACGTCTCTCGTTATCATTCACGTTTGTTGGGTTTGATATGCTCAGACCAGGTTATTCTCGTAAGGCCACAATGCCCGCCAGGTTCGCCCAGGTGCCCGCCTACCAACACGTAAACATATTGTCTTACCTGTCACGTATGTCCTCACGTCTTCTCTCTCCACGTCCAGGGCCTGATGCGCTCAGACCACGTCCTAGCACCTGATACGCTCAGGCTGCATGAATGCTTGGAGGGGTATTCCCATCACTCTTTCTTTCATACTTACCTGCTCCTTGCGCGCCGTCCACTTCCTGGTTTCGGCAGGGGGCCGGCTCCATCCTGAAAGGGGTGGGAATTAGTCAATTAAATATTTAGAAAATGATCACTGTTAAATCATTAACAGATTTAGCAGTGATCATTAAGATGGAAATACCCCTTTAATTAGTTCTTCTCGTTATGTCAGGCCACGGTACCCGCCAGGTACGCCCTGGCGCCTGCCAGCCAACACGTAAACATATTGTCTTACCTGTCATGTACGTCCTCACGTCTCCTCTCTCCACGTCCAGGGTCTGATGCGCTCAGGCCTCGTTCTAGCACCTGATATGCTCGGGCTGCATGTCTGCTTAACTAATTCTTCTCGTTATGTCATGCCACGGTACCCGCCAGGTAAGCCCTGGCACCCGTCAACCAATCTGTAAATGTGCTGTTTGCCCGTGTATCTCCGTTACCAGCCTTGCTTGTCTGCTGTCATGTTTCGTTCCTATGTCTTCCTATTAACATTTCTTCGTTTGGTCTGATACACTCGGGCCACGTTTGTTGCTCACCTGATACGCTCAGGTCGCATGTCTATTTCATCTAACTTGTTCTCGTATATCATGTGCTCTCTAGTCTTCTCCGTCTTTATGTCCTTCTTACCATCTTAGCCTGTCAGGTCACAGGTCCGTCTGGGCCTGGCCGAAAAATTCGCTCTGATCTTTCTGATGTGTTATTGGTCACCTTGTTCTCTTAGTTCTTCCAACTCACTTTCACGTTTCGGGTTGGTTTTTCAGGTACCCCATGCGGTGCCCCATCTCCATTGGTATGCCCAGGCTCAATCCTAGCACGTGTCCTCGTATTGTCCCCGCCAACACATTCTGGCCGGGATCTTACGTACCCAAAGGATGGTTCGTCTCGTCCAGGCATCCCCTCCTATCAATGGTTCATGTCGCTCGTCGTTGACATCGATTCTTTATGCTAGTCAGCCAACAATCACAGTCACTATGCTTGGTTCTGCATTTGTCCAGTTAGTGATCTACAACCCAGCCAGGACCCGTTGTAATGCTGTCCTTCCATTCCATAGCTGGAGGTCTACGGCCTTGTTTTATAGGTGTGAAAATTCCTCGGAACTTGTTTTTCGAAAGATTTAATTGCCATTGTTCTGGTAAGTAAAGGTTCCTTCAGCAAATTTCTTGACGGTTGGTTATCCAATTGCGGCAATATCTCCCATTTATTTCAGGTGATACTCTTTTAGGCTCAATCAGTTAAGCTCTTCCAACTCCAGCCAACATGTCTCATGGCTCCGATATCAAGGACGCAGTTTCGACCATTGAATCCGAGGTATCCGGAAGAGACAGCAACACCTCTTATCGAAGCTGGACAATCCCAAAGTTAATTTCAGAACTTAACAAACGGAGGATAAGTCATTCAGCTTCAGCACGCAAGGCCGAACTATATCACCTACTGTTCCCCGAGCCATCCAGGGCACCACCAGAATATGTGTCCATGTCCACCATTCAGTTATCCTTAACTCAACTCCACGCCACCATCAATTGGAAAGTAGGGATGCCTCATCCACCTCACCAGTAGCATCCGGCTCTGGCCCAGCTTCCTCCCGACCACCCTCCCCAGGTAGGGTTCCCGGGGCACCGCAAATTGCACCGTCCTTCTTCCTCCCTGAGAACATAAGGAAGGACAGCTTAGCAGGCAAAGACTCCAATCTGGCGACTATCCTCATCTCCACTCCTGATACGGTGGAGAATAGAACCATCGCATGCGGTGACGTGTCAGTGGTTCTGAAATCCAGAGATACACGTCTAAACAAAAAGCTCACTGTTCCAGAGTTCGTGCTAGCTTTTAGCCTTTACAGGGACATAATCTGGCACAACCCAGCAGGAGGGAGAATTGACTTGAATGGGTCCGTAACCCGTTGTCTGTCAAAAAAATAGGACAGGTCATATTTTTTTGACGGACAGGAAACACAGATTACGGACGCGGATGAACAACGGTGCATTTTCAGAGTTTTCAACGGACCCATTGAAAGTCGATGGGTCCGCAGAAAATCACTGAAAAACGGAACAACGGCCACGGATGCACACAACTGTCGTGTGCATGAGGCCTTATTCACAGAGACGTGTGATTGTCCACACAACAATAGTGACAGATCCTCACCTGGACATTAGCCTCACAATGACTACGACTCTAGTCATTCAGATGGTGAATCCCCTCTCCCCCTGAATAACAGTCCAGGAGTTTGGGGCAAAAATAAATCTAATTCAAAACAGAGATTTGAATTGGGGAGGGAAAAATTTTGAACACTCTACCCTTTGATAAGGGTGGGGTGGAATTACCAATGTTTAAAATGTATTAATAAAGATGTTGTATTTATTTATTAATTATCACAGATTATAGAAAGTGATTTGGGATTCATAGACTGAATAAACTAAGTTGGTCAATTGAATAAGAACACGGGTAATGTAATTATAAATGCCCTGATATCACAGCTTGTTCGTTTTCACAGGTGAATTTGGGTTGGATGATAAGTGTTTTTTAAGGCATCTACCGGTACAACATGTGTGTAAATTGCATTCGGATGTGGAACTCTTTGAACTGGAACCACAGGGGTTATGTGATACATTGATTAATAATAATCCTAGAAAATATTATTAACATAGTTTTATTGTTTGGTTGGGCAAAATAAATGTGGACTACATAGTGGAAAATAATATAGATAACGGGAAAACTGTCAGTTCCGATCTCCCAGGATATAAGGTTAAATTTAGAGATGAGCAAATTTATTTGTGGCAAATCGCGTTAAAAACTTATATTTCCGGGCTGCAGAGAGCCTTTATATGGATGTAGAACACTGTGCCTTACAGTAACACGCATATGGAGTGTGCTGTGGCAGTGAAATAATACTGTGAGTCCGTATGACATGCAGATGACAGGCGTCGCTCTTAGAATCACTGCACACTTCACTTATTTGGGCAGTCACGGGGCCAAAACTGACCAAAAAACTGAAGTATGAACTCAGCCTTACAGGTCGATGTCAGTGCCAAGAGAAGCGCACTCCTTTTACACCCTCGTCAGCTGATTCCACATGGATGCCTAAAGAACTGGTTCTATTAAAGGGCTTCTGTCAGCCCACTAAACCGTTTCTTTTTTTTTTGTTTACTAATAATAATAGCAGCCACATTCTCCGATCCTAATGACGCCCCCTCCGCATTGTGATTGACAGCGCCAGGGAACGGAATCGTTCTCTGCTGGCCCTGCCTGTTTGCAATCAAAATCCGGCGCCTGCGCCGCGGCCGTACCCATCTTCAATCTGCGCAAGCGCACTGAGAGGCGGCCGCTCCATCCCCAATGCGCCCGCGCCGATGACGTCACATCTACACCCGGCGCAGGCGCATTGAGGACGTCACATCTACACCCGGCGCAGGCGCATTGAGGATGGAGCGGCCGCCTCTGTGCGCCTGCGCAGATTGAAGATGGGTACGGCCGCGGCGCAGGCGCCGGATTTTGATTGCAAACAGGCAGGGCCAGCAGAGAACGATTCCGTTCCCTGGCCCTGTCAATCACAATGCGGAGGGGGCGTCATTAGGATTGGAGAATGCGGCTGCTACCAGCAAGTAGCCGCCCTACTTGCTGGTAGCAAGGTAATTTACATATTTAAAAATGGCTTTTTATCAAATTCTACTGAACCAAAATGATTATTTAACTTATGTATGCAGAGCTCGCAGTATAGGGATTATTAGTAAACCCCAAAAAAAAACTGTTTAGTGGGCTGACAGAAGCCCTTTAACCCCTTAGGGACACAGCCTTATTTCACCTTAAGGACCAGGCCATTTTTTGCAAATCTGACCAGTGTCGCTTTAAGTGCTGATAACTTTAAAACACTTTGACTTATCCAGGCCATTCTGAGATTGTTTTTTCGTCACATATTGTACTTCATGACACTGGTAAAAATGAAGTAAAAAAAAAAAAATTTTTGCATAATAAAATACCTAATTTTCCAAAAATGTGGAAAAATTTGCAAATGTCAAAGTTTCAGTTTCTCTACTTCTGTAATACATAGTAATACCCCCCAAAATTGTGATGACTTAACATTCCCCATATGTCTACTTCATGTTTGAATTATTTTGGGAATGATATTTTATTTTTTGGGGATGTTACAAGGCTTAGAAGTTTAGAAGCAAATCTTGAAATTTTTTAGAAATTTACAAAAACCCAATTTTTAGGGACCACTAAAGCTATTAAGTCACTTTGCGAAGCTTACATAATAGAAACCGCCCAAAAATTACCCCATTCTAGAAACTACACCCCTCAAGGTATTAAAAACTGATTTTACAAACTTCGTTAACCCTTTAGGTGTTGCACAAGAGTTATTGGCAAATGGGGATGAAATTAGCGAATTTACTTTTTTTGCCTAATTTTACATTTTAACCCATTTTTTCCACTAACAAAGCAAGGGTTAACAGCCAAACAAGACTGTATCTTTATTGCCCTGACTCTGCCGTTTACAGAAACACCCCATATGTGGCCGTAAACTACTGTACGGCCACACAGCGGGGCATAGAGTGAAAGGTGCGCCGTATGGTTTTTGGAAGCCATTTTGCTGGACTGTTTTTTTGACACCATGTCCCATTTGAAGCCCCATGATGCACCCCTAGAGTAGAAACTCCATAAAAGTGACCCCATCTAAGAAACTACACCCCTCAAGGTATTCAAAACTGATTTTACAAACTTTGTTAACCCTTTAGTGGTTGCACAATATTTAATGGAAAATAGAGATACAATTTCAAAATTTCACTTTTTTGGCAGATTTTCCATTTTAATATTTTTTTCCAGTTACAAAGCAAGGGTTAACAGCCAAACAAAACTCATTATTTATGGCCCTGATTCTGTAGTTCACAGAAGCACCCCATATGTGGTCGCAAACTGCTGTACGGGCACACAGCAGGGCGCAGAAGGAAAGGAATGCCATACGGTTTTTGGAAGGCCGATTTTGCTGGACTTTTTTTTTTGACACCATGTCCCATTTGAAGCCCCCCTGATGCACCCCTAGAGTAGAAACTCCAAAAAAGTGACCCCATTTTAGAAAGTACGGAATAGGGTGGAAGTATTGTTGGTACTAGTTTAGGGTACATATGATTTTTGGTTGCTCTAAATTTCACTTTTTGTGCGGCAAGGTAACAAGAAATAGATTTTTTGGCACGTTTTTTTTTTGTTATTTACAACATTCATCTGAAGGGTTAGATCATGTGGTAATTTTATAGAGCAGGTTGTCACGGACGCGGCGATGCCTAATATGTATACAATTTTTTTTATTTATGTAAGTTTTATACAATAACTTCATTTTTAAAACCCCCCAAAAAATTTGTGTCTCCATAGTCTAAGAGACATAGTTTTTTCAGTTTTTGGGCAATTATCTTGAGTAGGGTCTAATTTTTTGCTGGATGAGATGACGGTTTGATTGGCACTATTTTGGGGTGCATATGACTTTTTGATCGCTTGCTATTACACTTTTTGTGACGTAAGATGGCAAAAAATGGCTTTTTTTACACCGTATCTTGAGTAGGGTCTCATTTTTTGCGGTATGAGATGACGGTTTGATTGGTACTATTTTGGCGTACATGCGACTTTTTTGATCACTTTTATTACCTTTTTTGGGAAGTAAGGTGGGCAAAATTTCAATTTTCTCATAGTTTTTTTTTTTTATGGCGTTCACCGTGCGGGGAAAGTAACATGACCGTTTTATATATCAGGTTGTTACGGACGCGGCGATACCTAATTTGTGTAGTTTATTTTATTTTTTTCATTTTATACCCCTGCACCACCCGCCGCCATCAAATCGTGCAGGGGGGGGGGGGGGTGAAAATCTCTAATTTAGGCACTCTAAAGTTTCTGATCCCCGCGAGGATCAGAAACTGCAAAAAGCGCAGCAAACCGCAGGTCTGAATTGACCCGCGGTTTGCTGCGATCGCCGACACGGGGGGGTCACATGACCCCCCCCCCCCCCGGCGTTGTGACAGGATGCCGGCTGAATGATTTCAGCCGGCATCCTGTTCAGATTAACCCCAGGGGCGCTGGAATGCCTATTTAAAGTTAGGACGTACCGGTACGTCCTGTGTCCTTAAGGACTCCGGAAACAGGGCGTACCGGTACGTCCTATGTCCTTAAGGGGTTAAACGCTTATACAAGTAGAGCCCCCCTGACAGAGTGGAGAGGTTGTCAGCAGTAAGTTTGTGTTGACGTCACTGATTATTTTGCCCTTCCTCTGATCCGTCCAAACAATAATCCACGATAAACGGATCCTGTCTTTGGAACATTCGCCTTCACTCGGTCAGCATTTGCTCAGTTTTGCTAATGCCAATAAAAGCACGAGTAGATCTAAAGCAGAGATAAGACGTGAACCGAATATTTGCATGTCTTCTGTGTTTTGTACCCACTCCTGCTTTTAGCTACCAAATCATAAGCCAAATCTGATGGGACCATACAGACCTTACAGCTGCTACACAGACAGGATCCGTTGTGCATCTCATTTTGCCTTCCTTCTGACAGATCAGAAGAAAGGTCAAATAAATTATGATGTCAGCCATGCTGAAAGGCAAAATAGTGGCACAGTCATGAAATGGGGAGGGTGGGAACAACATCAGAAGTCCACAGAGTGGCCCTATGACATAGTGGTGAGGTGGAAGCAGCATGAGGAGACCACAGAGTGGCACAATGACAGAGTGTGGAGGTGGCAGCAGTATAAGTAGGCCGCAGAGCGGCACAATGATAGAGTTTGGAGCTGGCGGCAGTATAAGTACGTGTCACGTAGGACCAGACCAGCCCACCACATCACGTGACAAGGGTTGCCTAAGCCCTTCAGGCCGATTCACCTCATGCGCTGTTACGCCCTACAGCGGGCCGTAACTTGAGCATAAATTGCCACCTGAAGCCTGCAAGCACAACCACGCACTAACACAAAACTTTTGCCACCACCACCTGCCCGTTATAAGGTTGACAGGACACCCCTGAGTGTTCCACTCGCAAGCAGACATCCACACGGTATTAAGCCTCACGGAAAAACAACCTACAGCCGCAGACTGCGCACACACTCTTCATGGAGCTAACAGGTTCTTAAGGTTACAAGACAAACCATCAAACTTTTAGGCTTAATGTATTAAAAAAAAGTCAGCACTTGGTTACAAAAAATGATTAACAAGAGACATACATAAATGGCAAACAATTCTAAAATAAAAAGGAGAAAACATAGAAAGTTCTGATACTTAGCAACTGCGTGGTAAAATTCCTTTCCTCCCAGGAGATTTGGGCAGAGTAATGGTGCACAAACCAATTCCATTGGATCTCTTACTTTGTGACACCCAAATATCCAGGGATTACATTTTTATGCCTTTCCTCCAAAGGCAGGCCGGAGGGGGATTCTCCCTCACACATCAGACTCAGACATTCTGGGCCAAGCTTCATTACCCATGCAGCCGGCGCCCTGGACAACTATGGAACAGGTATGAAAATATGAAAGATAGTTTCCTAGTTGCCCTGTTGAAGATACAGGCCCTAGCCCTTCTTCATAATTCATATCTCGTCGTTCCGAGTCCTAGCATATCAAACAAGATACGTCCAGGATGCTTGGAAGATGAGATCCTTATTTTAAGAAGCTGAAGGCAAGTTGATATGCCATGTCCGGTGTCCATGCGATGCCATCATACCAGAGATGATAAGCTACATTTTGGGGACATCCTATCCCTCCTGAACAAGTTATAAAGGATTACGGATTATGGTTCATGCTCTGGTTAGTAAGTCCCCATGCTGACACAAGGCGCTGGAGAGTCTGCTGTCCCCTGTCCCGAATGTGACCAGCAAACGGGCCCATCCTCTTTAGCATCTCTGTGCTAACTACCCCCGGGGAGCAGGCTGCTGTTTTCTCAGGTATGAAGCAGACATCTCGGCACTATATGCAGCCTTAAACCAATTCCTCAATGGCTGCTGGCCTGGCAACACAAATACATAAATACATACTGTATATATATGTGAATCACACCACAACACATAACCATAAAACATATATTATCACAGCAAACATTATAATAACTACGAATAAGACGGTCCTTATTACTGACAGTAGGCCGCAGAGCGGCACAATGACAGAGTGTGGATATGGCAGCAGCATGAGAAGACCATAGAACGGCACAATGAAAGTGTGGAGGTGGCGGCAATATAAGTAGTCCGCAGAGCAGCACAATGACAGATTGTGGAGGTGGCAGTAGCATGAGAACAAAAAATTATAAACAAACCGCACCGCCCATCCCAATCTGGGAATAAACGTACCAATCGTTGAAGAGTAGTTTATGGTGCACGCAGGTAGAGTTCCAGGCTAGGGGTACCATTCAAATGCCCAAAGTAAAAGAATCTGCAGCGCTCACCAATGAGGTGAAAAAATCGGGTTGTTTTATTCATACAGCAGCATAATCACAGAGACGTTTCGACCATGACTGGTCTTTCTTAAGCAAAGTGTGAACATAGTATCATATGCATAAAGTGGATACTTTTGGTGATATACTCTCAATTTGGGGAGGTGATAGGGACTCCCACAACACACACTATTTAAGGCACAATATGATACTATGTTCACACTGCTTGAGAAAGACCAGTCATGGTCGAAACGTCGCTGTGATTATGCTGCTTTATGAATAAAACAACCAGATTTTTTTCACCTCATTGGTGATTGCTGCGGATTCTTTTACTTTGAGCAGCATGAGAAGACCATAGAGTGGCACAATGACAGAGTGTGGATGTGGCAGCAGCACAAGGAGACCACAGAGCGGTACAATGAAAGAGTGTGGAGGTGGCGGCAGCTTAAGTAGGCAGCAGAGCGGCACAATGACAGAGTGTGGATGTTGCAGTAGCATGAGGAGACCACAGAGCGGTACAATGACAGAGTCCGTGGTATCGGCAGCAGTGTCAGGAGAAATCCAACGAGTGGCACAATGACAGAGTCTGGAGTTGGCAGCATCAGAAAAAGGCCAGCGAGAGACGCAATGACAGAGTCAGGAGTTGGCAGCAGTATGAGGAGACCACAGAGTGGCACAATTAGAGTGGCGACAGCAGCAGCATCAGGAGGATACCACAGAGTGGTGAAGGTGACATAGTGTGGATATGGCAGCAGCAGCATCAGGAGACCTGAAAGTGACCCGATGACAGAGTGGGGCGGTGGGTTGCAATACCAGTACCCGCTGACGAAGGTGGGTGAAAGGAGCACTTGGCATCAGATGTGTGGCATCCGGTGGGTGGCAGCATCAGAATAGTAGCTGAGGCAGGTACGCAGAAGAAACCGGTCTCTTTTGTTGGTGTGGCACCATGGATGATCTAGTCTGATGCATCAGGCATTGGTGGATGGAAATCCTGGCTGATCCACGCCTGATTTCATGTTGAAAAATGTCAGTCTCTCCACATTTAGGGTGGACAGGCGAGTTCTCCTTGGGGTTACTATAGCCCCCACCGCACTAAACACCCGCTCTGATGCCACACTAGTGGCCGGGCAGGACAGCTTTTCAAGGGCAAACTCTGCTAGTTGCGGCCACAAATCCACTTTGGCTGCCCAGTAGTCCAGCGGATCTTCAATGTGGGTTGACAGGGTGCAGTCCAAGTATGCCACCACTTGCTGGTTCAGGTCCTGCTCAAGATCTATCTGCTGCTGCTGGTGAGTAGTTTCTTCACTATGCAGATGAAGAAAGCTACTCATCAGCGACTGTAGACGCAGGCTGCTGCTGCTAATGGAGCTGGTACTGCTTCTGCCACCTCACCCCTCCCCAGCAGCCATGGCAGTGGAATGTGAGCGCAGAGGGCCCCCCTGTCAGACCTGCGAGAGGATGGACGATGGCGCAAATAGGCAGCGACCATCTGACTACATAGGATGTCTCTGTAGTAGGTCAGTTTGTCCTCCCTCTCAGTGGGTGTAAAAAAAGGCCCCCATTTTGGACCGGTAGTGAGGGTCCAACAAGGTGGAAAGCCAGAAGTCATCCCCCTGACAAATGGTGACATTTCGGCTGTCACTACGCAAGCAAGTGAGCATGCATTGTGCCATTTGTGCAAGTGACTCGGAGGAACTCCCTGCCTCCATCTCCACTGCATACTGCCACGGTGTGTCTGGGTCCTCTGTCTCGTCTTCCTCATCAGCCTGTAGCTCCTCCTGGATGCTCTTGCTCCTCCTCTCCTGTCAGCTGAGTAGAAAAACCACCCATTTCGCTACACATTGCTTGTGCTCAAATGTCCTCCTCCAGAACAGCCCCCACAGGGCTTATGTGGCCGTGAGATCTAGGCGCCACGTCTCCAGTCCCCTGACCAGCCATTGTTACCACCATCTGTTCTAGAACATGAAGCAGTGGAATGATGTTGTTCATCCCGTACTCCTGGCAACTGACAAATAACGTGGCATCCTCAAAGGGCCTGAGCAAACGGCAGGTGTCACGCATGAGCTGCCACTGGCTGACATCAAAGTTACTCAGGGGAGTACTCCTATACGCTTGGATCATCGTTGATGGCCTTTCTCTGTTCGTATAGTCGGTCTAACATATGGAGGGTGGAATTCCAGCGGGTGGAAATGTCATATATCAGCCTATGTTGGGGGATGCTGTTCTGCCACTGAAGCTCAAGGAGGGTGTGCTTTGCTGTGTACGAATGGCTGAAGTGCATGCAAAGTTTCCTGGCCATTTTTAGGATGTCTTGCAGATGGGTGGAAGACTTTAAGAACCGCTTGAAAAACAGATTGAACACATGTGCCATGCAGGGCACATGGCTCAGCTTTTCTTGACCCAGCGCCGAAACCATGTTCTTCCGGTTGTCAGTCACCATGGTTCTGATTTTCAGTTGTTGCGGAGAAAGCCATGATTCGATTTCCTGATGAATCACACGGAGCAGTTCGTCTCCTGTGTGACTCTGTTCGCCAAGGCAAACCAGGTGCAGAACAGCGTGACACCCCCGTGCACTGCACATGTGGAAAGCTGGAGGGGCACTGTGACTTGTCCCTGCAGTGAAGGCTGAGGACATGGTGGAGGATGAGGAGGCAGCGGCGGACATTGTCACAGGACCAACGACATGACAGCGTGGAAGCGGTGTGGCCTGGCCAAGTTGCTGGTGTGGCTGTGCAGGAACCACATTCACCCAGTGGGCCATAAAGGACATGTATTGTCCCTGACCGTAGTTACAGCTCCACATGTCGGCGCTGCTGTGCACTTTGGAAGACACCGACAGGCTCAAGGACTGGCCCACCTTCTGTTTTACATGTGTGTGCACAGGTGGTACTGCCTTTTTGGCAAAGAAATGACGGCTTAAGACTCTCCATCTTGAGTCGGCACAAGCCATCAGTTCTCTGAAAGGTGCAGAGTCCACCACTTGGAAAGAGAGGGACTGCAGCACAAGCGACTTGGACAGGAGCACATTCTGCTTCTGCGCTGTTGGATGAGTGCACGCATACTGTTGTCTCTTGGCAATCGCTTCGGTGATGGATTGTTGATGGAATGACTGACGAGGAGTAGAAGCATGAGGACCAGCAGATGATGGGAAGGACAGACAGCCCCTTTCGGCTGAAGTGGTAGAGCCTTGACTGCCTGAAATAGAGCGCGGCGTGCCACTGGGTGATGCAGCGGTTGCTGTGGCAGGCTGAACCACCACATCGGAGCCACGGTTCTCCCAGGCTACTTTATGGTGACATTTCATATGTTGACGCAGGTTTGTGGTCCAAACATTGGCACCCTGGCCACGCTTCACTTTTTGCCCATATATTCTACATATGGCCATATTACCTCCTCCAGCGGCTTGACATAAAACTGCCACACCGCCGAGTAGGTGATTTTTTCCCCCCAACAGTCCGCACTGACTGACTGCTACTGCCGCTGCCTCCGTGAACCCCTGCACCACTTCCTCCCGAGCAGGTAGCCTGCTGTGAAGCAGGTGGTGTACCCTGGGCACGTTTGGCTCCAGACTTCCCACTGCTGCCACTCT
The DNA here is from genome assembly GCF_014858855.1 of Bufo gargarizans. Lineage (NCBI taxonomy): Eukaryota > Metazoa > Chordata > Amphibia > Anura > Bufonidae > Bufo > Bufo gargarizans. The sequence goes on along the minus strand of NC_058082.1, from coordinate 547,193,111 downwards.
GCTGACTCCCAACCATGCTACCACCTTGCTGGTTCAGCCACTGCCTCACGGGCAAGCTGACAACCTCTTCTACTGATGAGGATGAAGCCCCTTCTGCAACCGTCTCCCAAGTGCGATCGGCTTTATCATCATCGAGTAGTGTCTGCACGTCACTGATGTCATCCTTAATGGTGTCAGGAGCCTGACCGCTTGCAACACCACCTCCCATGCCACTCTCCTCATCACTACTTGCCCGCCTAGCGGAGGAAGCGGCGGATGTCTCCTCCAGATCTTGGCTGGGCAGTAGCTGCTGACTGTCCTCTAGTTGCTCGTCCTCGCTGTATAGTGGAGCTAAGCCAAAGGACAGAGGCAGTTTGAGGGCACAGGGCCTGCTCCCGGGCCATGCCAACTAAGGGTTGTGTCTGTAGAACTCACCGACTGTTGGCTGGGGGTGTCTGATGTCACTTGGGATGAAGTGGATGACTGAGTTAATCAATCAATAACCACTGGGTTGCTGGTCAAGACACAACCGCTAGATGATACCAGGAGCTCAGGCCCCTCGCTGTGACTCCAGCTGCCACGCCCCTTTACTCTGCTGCGACCTGTGCCTGCGCCAGATAAATTTACGCCTCTGCCACTCCTCTGTGCAGGGCCTGACATTTCTCTGTCTGACATACTTTTAGCTGAACTAAATAAATTAAAAGCAAATTAAAACAGCCCTAAAAGTGAAAAATATATATTTCTCTTGTAGTACTGAAATACAACACTAAATGCTTTCAGTGCAAATAAAAGCAGAAGTGAACTGCGTATATATTAATCTTTTTGCACAGAAATAGGCCAGTCAGAGTTTTTAGTGCAAATAACACCAAATGTGAACTGCTTCTATTTTTCTTGTATTGTAGTGAAATATGGCAACAAACGCTTTTAGCGCAAATAAAAGCAAATTTGATTTGTGTCTATTTTTCTCGGATTGTAGTAAAGTATGACAAAAAAATGTTTTAGTGCAAATAACAGCAAATACGAACTTTGTCTATTTTTGTTTTTTCCTCTAGAAATATGACAACAAATGTTTTTAGTGCAAATAACAGCAAATGTGAACTGCGTTTATTTTTCTCATATTGCACTAAACGCTTTTACCATATATAGCTGCAGAAGTGAACAGAGTATATATTTCTCTATTTGCACAGATTTAGGCTACTAAAGGCTTTTCAACATTGCACTTACACCCCTACAACAAATTGCTCTAATGACCGAGCTGTATTATCAGATCTGGATCCCCAAATAATGTTTCCCTGCACTTGTAAATCTCTCTTTTTCCCAATGAGGTTTTTCCTATGACTCTCCCTAGCATCTGCACACGTCTCTCCCTGCCTGTGAAATGATTCCTCACTATCCTTTCCCTGCAATAGTAAATTGCTTTTTCACGTTTTTTTGTTTTTTTTTTCACAATTAGTTTTCTTTTACTCTCCCTAGCGGCAGCATAAATGTCTATCCATGAACAAAGTACGATTGCGAATGGCAGAATCTAAGGTGGCCGCCGTATTTATAGGCCTGTGGCATCACCGGGCTGGCTGCTGTTTGGCTGCATGCATGGCATTATGGGTCATCCCGCCTTCCCAGAGTTTCTTGCCCCATGTCCTCACACGTGTAGCCACCATTGTAGCCGGCCTCCATGTTAGGAATAATTGCTACTCATTACCATGGAGCTCGAGGAAATTTGCATTCGTTCAGAATTACATTTTTCATCAAATTTGGAACGAATTAGACTTCGTCAACTTCGATTTGCTCATCTCTAATTACCACTATGACTCCCCCCTTGTCAGCCCCTTTTATAGTTAGTTCCTTTCTATTAATGAGGGTAGACAAGGCCTCTGATTCATTCTTGGTCAGATTGGAGTCATGGTTTACAAGTGAAATCTTCCTTCTAATATCCATGACCCCTAGTCTGACCAAAGAAATGAAGTATCTACTGCCTTGTTATTAAGGGGTGGTTGAAAATAACTTTTATCTTGCAATCCAACATCCTGTTATTTCAATACATCAAGAGAAATAGTGCGTTCAGAAAGAGCATTAGTCCTATCAATACCTGTCTTCTGGGATTCATAAAAGAAAACCCTAAGTTTAAAGTGTCTGAAGAAATTATGCAAGTCAATCTCATTTATAAAACCAGTCTGTGTCTACAGTGGGGCAGAAATGGAGACCTTTGCTGAGGAGTTTTAACTCCTCTTGAGTCAGTTCAACAGAAGAAATATTTACCACCAAAGAAGTGTCCTCCATCAATATTTTATTTGTGTGGTCTGTGTCGCAGGTTGCGGTATAGGAGTTCAGTGGAGGTTTTCTGGAGCGTGTGATCCTCACATTGTCCCTTCCAGTATTGCCAATGTTTTTGTACGCCCTTCCTGGGGCGCCTTGACGCCCTAAAAAACCTTGATCTTCACTGTGGTCCTCTGATTATTCTGTGTCTGTAAAATCCACTCTTCATCCGCTTTGCCTGGGGGGTCTGCATTATATATGTGGTCTGTTACTCTTTTTTTGGGAAGCCAGTGTCCTCTTATAAATTTTGACCTTGAAGTAATCATCCCCGTCTCTGTACCATTTTTGTCTTTTTGTTAGTTCTACATTTGTATGGTGTTTATCCAAATCAGTTGTAGCCTGTTCCAGTATCATAGTATAGTCTTTGGGCTCAACATTGATTTCAACTGGGATTCAAATTCCCTGATCCGTTTATCGGATTCTGTAAGATCCTTCTGAAGAAATTCCATGTTTGGTAACATCATGTCCATGGAAAAGCGATTAGCTATGAACTTAAATTGACTATAGAATTCTGGAAAAAGTATCGTCTCAAATGTGTTCTAAAGTCTTGTGTGATCCGCTGAACTTTATAGTACTCACGTAAGGTTGAAAGATGTAATTTGGTATTGATATATTGCCTTTTTTCATTCTCCCCTCTGCGTTTAATCTGGTCTGTAGTGGGTTTGTTCAGGAAGTTCCGATCTCCCAGGATATGTGGTTGAATTCTCTGTAAATATTTTCTAGAATATTCCAGAAAAAGGAAACCGGAGTAACATAATTATTTTTGCTCTATAATGTACATTATACTCCTAAGCTGCAGAAAAAGATCCATCCAACTAAAGAGTATTCTTCTCCTAGATGTAGAAGTATTAATGCAGATCTGATCCATATTGTATGGTGGTGTCCCAAGAGTCATACCTACTGGTTTACAGTTATTATAGAAACAAATGATAATGTGTTATTTTATCAAATTAAAAGGGTTTTCGGTTGGGGGCGGAGCTTGCGCCGGTCAGAGATGGCTGCATGTTTCTGAGCTCCGTGACATAGTCCGTCTATAGCACTTGCTATCTGTAGCTATCAGCCTGAAAATGAGCTCCAACAAAAGCCAAATTTCTGGGGGCGAAATGGATAAATTCATTTAAAAGCGGCCTCCTCATTTGTAGCTTGTGATTCCAAGATGGTGCCGACCCAGCTGCACAAAGCCAGCGTGCCGGATAGATCAGAGGAAGAGAGCGACACGGAGGAGCCACAAGGTAGAGGGGCCCTCCCGATAACCAGGAATTATCTTAAAAAAGCACTCTGTAAGGCCATGGAGCTGGTCTTCAGTGAAATTTCAGCCCTGCGTCAGGACATGAGGCAAGTGGGTGACCGGGTGGAGTCTCTCGAAAATCACCAGACTTTGATTCTGGATCATCAGAGGGCTACTACAAGCTCACTTCAAAAATGTAGCGCCTACCTTAACGAGCTACACAATGCCCTTGAGGACCAGGAAAACGGAGGGCGCCACAATAATCTGCGCCTTAGAGGGAGCCCAGAATCTGTATCACCTGGGGCTATCCCGGCTGTGGTGAAAACCCTTTGCTCCTTACTACTGGGTCCAGATTTTGCCCTCAATATAATCATAGAGAGAGCCCACAGAGCACTACGCCCTAAACCTAAGCCAGATGACCCTCCTAGTGATGTGATTTGTAAGTTCCTTAATTTCCAAGTAAAAGTGGCAGTTCAGGAAACCTCTAGGAACCGGCCTGATATTCTATTTGAGGGCGCTCAGGTGACCATATACCAAGACTTGGCCCCTTCTACACTGAGAAAACGCAAAACCCTGCAACCACTGACGGAATGGTTATGGGCTAATAGAATCCAATACAAGTGGAACTTTCCGTTTGGTCTCTCCTTTTCCCAGGGAGGGTGCCGTTTTATGCAGCGCATTCTGATCTTGAGGAAATGTATAACTACCTTCAAATCCCTTCCTTACAGATAGATAGATAACTGGGACTTATACGAGGACCTCACCATGCTTCCTGAGATCTCGACAGTTGCATCTTGCACTCTGCATCATACTCCTAAAGCGCAAAAAGTTGGTAAAAAGAGCCACCAGCTGACACCAAAGAGACTTGCTCAAGATCCTTAAGCTCCTACCTAGCTGATGCCTCCTCTCTGCGACTCGCCATATGGGAATCTTTCATCGAGATGCTATCGTTCTGATGGACCCGTGGAAAATAACCTGTAACTTACCAGCAAACCCCAGCTGCACAGAAGAGCTAGAAGAATCTACAACAGCTGATATGTGGAGTAGGCTGTCTGTCGCTTATAGCATCTCCCTTATCTCTCCTCCACTCTCTTCGTTTTTAACTCTTAATGGCCCTTTCGATCCTGCAGCTCTTTCCGTCCTCAGACCTTTTGTTTCTTAGTCTTCCTCACCTACTGGTCTAGCTTTTTTTTTTTGTCTACCCTGTAACCTTTGTCTCACCTAATGTGTCCCTCTTTGAGCTCTATTGTCCTCTCCCATTGTAGTTTGTCTATTTCACCATTTTACTATTACATAATGTGCTAGACAGCACATAATTAGGTCTTGTGACCAAAACTCCTCCATGCCTTATGTATGTGTGGTCCTACACACACACAATGTTATTTTTTGGTTTTGTTTTATGTCCTCATGGTTTTTCCCTCTCCCTCGTTTGGTTTAAGGTACTCGATACTCTCACTCACGTCCTATGGGAGGTGGCACTCTGACCTCTGGACCCAGGATCCTTCTCCGGATCGTATGGACACTACCCATCTTGTAAGTGTTCTCTTCTGGGGGACCAGCACACAGCATCACTATGTTTCTAACCTGATCTCTGACTATGGCTGATCTTCATATTGCAACCTACAACGTAAAGGGTTTTAACTCCTTGTCCAAAAGAAGTCATATTTTTTTACAATAGTGCGTAAAGCAGGATCTGATGTACTGCTCCTCCAGGAGATGCACTTCAAGTTTAACCGTTACCCCAACCTGGAATTCCCACACTATCCCCTATGGTTCCACTGTGGGGGGAGGGTGGTATCTGCCGCGTATGGAGGAATGAGCATAGGGTTTAGGAGAAAGGTGCCCTTTAAATACACTAGACATATCCAAGACCCAGAGGGGAGATTTCTCCTGGTCAAAGGTTACATAGGTCCTCAAATGTATACTTTTATAAACTTGTATGTTCCCAATGCTAAGCAAGCCTCATGGCTTTTAGATATCTCCCAGATTATTGCCTCTTTTAACCACTTCAGCCCCGCTAGGTGAAACCCCCTTCATGAGCACTTTTTACACTTCGGCACTACACTCCTTTCACCGTTTATCGCTCGGTCATGCAACTTACCACCCAAATGAATTTTACCTCCTTTTCTTCTCACTAATGGAGCTTTCATTTGGTGGTATTGTATTGCTGCTGACATTTTTACTTTTTTTGTTATTAATCAAAATGTAACGATTTTTTTGCAAAAAAATGACATTTTTCACTTTCAGCTGTAAAATTTTGCAAAAAAAACGACATCCATATATAAATTTTTCGCCAAATTTATTGTTCTACATGCCTTTGATAAAAAAAAAATGTTTGGGCAAAAAAAAAATGATTTCGGAAAGTAGACACCCTAAGGTATTCGCTGATGGGCATAGTGAGTTCATAGAGCTTTTTATTTTTTGTCACAAGTTAGCGGAAAATGATGATGATTTTTTATTTTTATTTTTTTCTTACAAAGTCTCATATTCCACTAACTTGCGACAAAAAATAAAAAATTCTAGGAACTCGCCATGCCCCTCACGGAATACCTTGGGGTGTCTTCTTTCCAAAATGGGGTCACTTGTGGCGTAGTTATACTGCCCTGGCAATTTAGGGGCCCAAATTTGTGAGAAGAACTTTGCAATCAAAATGTGTAAAAAATGACCGGTGAAATCCGAAAGGTGCACTTTGGAATATGTGCCCCTTTGCCCACCTTGGCAGCAAAAAAGTGTCACACATCTGGTATCGCCGTACTCAGGAGAAGTTGGGGAATGTGTTTTGGGGTGTCATTTTACATATACCCAGAGAGAAATATCTTGGCAAAAGACAACTTTGTATAAAAAAATGGGAAAAGTTGTCTTTTGCCAAGATATTTCTCTCATCCAGCATGGGTATATGTAAAATGACACCCCAAAACACATTCCCCAACTTCTCCTGAGTACGGCGATACCAGATGTGTGACACTTTTTTGCTGCCAAGGTGGGCAAAGGGGCACATATTCCAAAGTGCACCTTTCAGATTTTGCAGGCCATTTTTTACAGATTTTGATTGCAAAGTACTTCTCACACATTTGGGCCCCTAAATTGCCAGGGCAGTATAACTACGCCACAAGTGACCCCATTTTGGAAAGAAGACACCCCAAGGTATTCCGTGAGGGGCATGGCGAGTTCCTAGAATTTTTTATTTTTTTTCGCAAGTTAGTGGAATATGAGACTTTGTAAGGAAAAAAAGAGAAAAAATAAAAAATCATAATTTTCCGCTAACTTGTGACAAAAAATAAAAAATTCTAGGAACTCGCCATGCCCCTCACGGAATACCTTGGGGTGTCTTCTTTCCAAAATGGGGTCACTTGTGGCGTAGTTATACTGCCCTGGCAATTTAGGGGCCCAAATGTGTGAGAAGTACTTTGCAATCAAAATCTGTAAAAAATGGCCTGCAAAATCTGAAAGGTGCACTTTGGAATATGTGCCCCTTTGCCCACCTTGGCAGCAAAAAAGTGTCACACATCTGGTATCGCCGTACTCAGGAGAAGTTGGGGAATGTGTTTTGGGGTGTCATTTTACATATACCCATGCTGGATGAGAGAAATATCTTGGCAAAAGACAACTTTTCCCATTTTTTTATACAAAGTTGGCATTTGACCAAGATATTTTTCTCACCCAGCATGGGTATATGTAAAATGACACCCCAAAAAACATTCCCCAACTTCTCCTGAGTACAGCGATACCAGATGTGTGACACTTTTTTGCTGACAAGGTGGGCAAAGGGGCCCAAATTCCTTTTAGGAGGGCATTTTTAGACATTTGGATCCCAGACTTCTTCTCACACTTTCGGGCCCCTAAAAAGCCAGGGCAGTATAAATACCCCACATGTGACCCCACTTTGTAAAGAAGACACCCCAAGGTATTCAATGAGGGGCCTGGCGAGTTCCTAGAAATTTTTAATTTTTTGCATAAGTTAGCGGAAATTGATTTTTTTGGGTTTTTTTTCTCACAAAGTCTCACTTTCCGCTAACTTAGGACAAAAATTTCAATCTTTCATGGACTCAATATGCCCCTCAGCGATTACCTTGGGGTGTCTTCTTTCCGAAATGGGGTCACATGTGGGGTATTTATACTGCCCTGGCTTTTTAGGGGCCCTAAAGCGTGAGAAGAAGTCTGGAATATAAATGTCTAAAAATGTTTACGCATTTGGATTCCGTGAGGGGTATGGTGAGTTCATGGGAGATTTTATTTTTTGACACAAGTTAGTGGAATATGAGACTTAGTAAGAAAAAACAAAAACAAAAACAAACAAAAAATTTCCGCTAACTTGTGCCAAAAAAAATGTCTGAATGGAGCCTTACAGGGGGGGGGTGATCAATGACAGGGGGGGTGATCAATGACAGGGGGGTGATCAATGACAGGGGGGTAATCACCCATATAGACTCCCGGATCACCCCCCTGTCATTGATCACCCCCCTGGTAAGGCTCCATTCAGACGTCCGTATAATTTTTACGGATCCATGGATCGGATCCGCAAAACACATGCGGACGTCTGAATGGAGCCTTACAGGGGGGTTATCAATGACAGGGGGTGATCAGGATGATCACCCCCCTGTCACTGATCACCCCCCCTGTAAGGCTCCATTCAGACATCCGCATGATTTTTTACGGATACATGGATCGGATCCACAAAACACATGCGGACGTCTGAATGGAGCCTTACAGGGGGGTTATCAATGACAGGGGGTGATCAGGGTGATCACCCCCCTTTCACTGATCACCCCCCCTGTAAGGCTCCATTCAGACATCCGCATGATTTTTTACGGATCCACAAAACACATGCGGATGTCTGAATGGAGCCTTACAGGGGGGTTATCAATGACAGGGGGTGATCAGGGTGATCAGGGTGATCACCCCCCTGTCACTGATCACCCCCCCTGTAAGGCTCCATTCAGACATCCGCATGATTTTTTACGGATCAATGGATACATGGATTGGATCCACAAAACACATGCGGACGTCTGAATGGAGCCTTACAGGGGGGTTATCAATGACAGGGGGTGATCAGGGTGATCACCCCCTGTCACTGATCACCCCCCCTGTAAGGCTTCATTCAGACATCCGCATTATTTTTTACGGATCCATGGATCGGATCCACAAAACACATGCGGACGTCTGAATGGAGCCTTACAGGGGGGTTATCAATGACAGGGGGTGATCAGGGTGATCACCCCCCTGTCACTGATCACCCCCTTTGTAAGGCTCCATTCAGACATCCGCATGATTTTTTACGGATCCATGGATACATGGATCGGATCCACAAAACACATGCGGACGTCTGAATGGAGCCTTACAGGGGGGTTATCAATGACAGGGGGGGATCAGGGTGATCACCCCCCTGTCACTGATCACCCCCCCTGTAAGGCTCCATTCAGACATCCGCATGATTTTTTACGGATCCATGGATACATGGATCGGATCCACAAAACACATGCGGACGTCTGAATGGAGCCTTACAGGGGGGTTATCAATGACAGGGGGTGATCAGGGTGATCACCCCCCCTGTAAGGCTCCATTTAGACATCCGCATGATTTTTACGGATCCATGGATACATGGATCGGATCCACAAAACACATGCGGACGTCTGAATGGAGCCTTACAGGGGGGTGATCAATGACAGGGGGGTGATCAGGGAGTGTATATGGGTGATCACCCGCCTGTCATTGATCACCCCCTGTAAGGCTCCATTCAGACGTCCGCATGTGTTTTGCGGATCCGATCCATGTATCCATGGATCCGTAAAAATCATGCGGACGTCTGAATGGAGCCTTACAGGGGGGTGATCAATGACAGGGGGGTGATCAATGACAGGGGGTGATCAGGGAGTGTATATGGGTGATCACCCCCCTGTAAGGCTCCATTCAGACGTCCGCATGTGTTTTGCGGATCCGATCCATGTATCCATGGATCCGTAAAAATCATGCGCACGTCTGAATGGAGCCTTACAGGGGGGTGATCAATGACAGGGGGGTGATCAATGACAGGGGGTGATCAGGGAGTGTATATGGGTGATCACCCGCCTGTCATTGATCACCCCCCTGTAAGGCTCCATTTAGACGTCCGTATGCGTTTTGCGGATCCGATCCATGTATCCGTGGATCCGTAAAAATCATACGGACGTCTGAACGGAGCCTGACAGGGGGGTGATCAATGACAGGGCGGTGATCAATGACAGGGGGGTGATCAGGGAGTTTATATGGGGTGATCATGGGTGATCAGGGGTTTATAAGGGGTTAATAAGTGACGGGGGGGTGTAGTGTAGTGTAGTGTAGTGTAGTGTGGTGTTTGGTGCGACTGTACTGACCTACCTGAGTCCTCTGGTGGTCGATCCTAACAAAAGGGACCACCAGAGGACCAGGTAGGAGGTATATTAGACGCTGTTATGAAAACAGCGTCTAATATACCTGTTAGGGGTTAAAAAATTCGGATCTCCAGCCTGCCAGCGAACGATCGCCGCTGGCATGCTGGAGATCCACTCGCTTACCTTCCGTTCCTGTGAGCGCGCGCGCCTGTGTGCGCGCGTTCACAGGAAATCTCGCGTCTCGCGAGATGACGCATATATGCGTGACTGTGCGCAGGGCTGCCACCTCCGGAACGCACATGTGCGTTAGGCGGTCCGGAGGTGGTTAAGGAGGGCATAGTGATTGTGGGAGGAGATCTAAATGTTGCTCTTAATCCCCAAATTGACTCATCTTCCCAAAAGTCGGCCCACTCGCTACGTTCTCTGAAGTCCATTAGAAACATCTTCTGGAACCTCCACCTGGTAGATGTCTGGCGTACACTGCACCCAGATACACTAGACTATACCTTCTTCTCCCATGTCCACAATACTTACCATTGCATTGATTATATCTTCATTTCCAAAGAGCATCTCCATCTCTGTCCTGAAGCCAAGTTTGGCTCCATCCATATCTCTGATCATGCCCCTGTATTCCTCACAGTCCTCTCCACCTCTCATTATCCTAATTGTGCCTTAATGAAAAAGTAGCATCCTTATTAGATGAATATTTCAAATTGAATAACCGCCCTCCCATATCACCCCAGGCGGTATGGGATGCGCACAAACCCTTCATAAGGGGCCAATTTATTAGTTTAGGATCCCATCTGAAAAAACTTAGAGAGAGAAATATTGAAACCCTCCTCTCCAAGATAAAAAAAGCTTGAGTCTCTACATAAACACCCCTTGTCTGATTCCCAACTCCAGGAACTCTCTAATGTGAGAGCTGAACTGAAAACCTTACTACAATCTAAATCCGCCAAATATTACCCTAAAAAACAAGTTCCTGATTAATAGAATTAAAACAGAAGGGCGGAAAACTACATACACCAACTTTCCTCTCCCAGTGGAAACCCAATTTTTTCATCTTCCCAAATAGCTAAGCAATTCAGGGACTTCTACGAGTCACTATATAACCTCCCCCCCACCTCCTTCCCCCAAATCTCATCTTTCTATTGTTTCCTCGTTCCTTGACTCGACCACCCTCCCCTTGCTCACCGAACCTCAAAACATTTGCTGGCTACTCCCTTTACTATAGATGAACTTTCCACAGCCCTTTCCCAGATGCCTTTAGGCAAAAGCCCTGGCCCTCACGGCCTTCCAGACTCTTATTTTAAAACCTTAAGGAAGCAACTCCTACCCCATCTTCTCAATGTTTGTAACTTATCCCCCACTTTCTAGAGACATGGCGACAGCTCACATAGCCCTGATACCCAAGGAGGGAAAGGATTCTAAGCTATGCTCAAATTACAGGCCCATATTGCTCCTAAACATTGACCTAATACTTCTAGCTAAAATGTTGGCCAATCGACTAGCAGTTCTCCTTCCCCTCTTGGTGCATGTGGACCAGGTAGGCTTTGTTCGTAATAGAGAGGGCAGAGATAACACGATTAGCGTTATTAATGTGTTATGTCATGCTAAACATACCTCTTCCCCACTCCTACATCTCAGCACTAATGCTGAGAAAGCATTCAATCGAATCAACTGGGACTATCTGAAACAAGTTTTAGTGAACTTCGGCCTACCTGATCCCTATATAAAAGCTGTCTTTGCTATGTATTCTCAAGCCACAGCTCGCGTCATGGTTAATGGAGGCCTATCCTCACCTTTCCAAATACACAATGGCACCCGCCAAGGATGCCCCCTATCCCCTCTCCTTTTTATTTTAGCAATGGAACCCTTCCTGGCCACTCTGCGTTCAGACTCAAGCATTAAAGGACTGAATTTGGGAATGAACATAAGATAACGGCTTTTGCCGATGACGTAATGATTAGAGTTGAGCGAACACCTGGATGTTCGGGTTCGAGAAGTTCGGCCGAACTTCCCGGAAATGTTCGGGTTCGGGATCCGAACCCGATCCGAACTTCGTCCCGAACCCGAACCCCATTGAAGTCAATGGGGACCCGAACTTTTCGGTACTAAAAAGGCTGTACAACAGCCCAGTAAAGGGCTAGAGGGCTGCAAAAGGCAGCAACATGTAGGTAAATCCCCTGCAAACAAATGTGGATAGGGAAATGAATTAAAATAAAAATTAAATAAATAAAAATTAACCAAAATCAATTGGAGAGAGGTCCCATAGCAGAGAATCTGGCTTCACGTCACCCACCACTGGAACAGTCCATTCTCAGATATTTAGGCCCCGGCACCCAGGCAGAGGAGAGAGGTCCCGTAACAGAGAATCTGTCTTCATGTCAGCAGAGAATCAGTCTGCATGTCATAGCAGAGAATCAGGCTTCACGTCAGCCACCACTGCAACAGTCCATTGTCATAAATTTAGGCCAAGCACCCAGGCAGAGGAGAGAGGTCCCGTAACAGACAATCTGGCTTCATGTCAGCAGAGAATCAGTCTGCATGTCATAGCAGAGAATCAGGCTTCACGTCAGCCACCAATGCAACAGTCCATTGTCAGATATTTAGGCCCAGCACCCAGGCAGAGGAGAGAGGTCCCGCAACAGACAATCAGGCTTCACGTCAGCCACCAGTGCAACAGTCTATTGGCATATATTTAGGCTCAGCACCCAGGCAGAAGAGAGAGGTCCCGTAACAGAGAATCTGGCTTCATGTCAGCAGAGAATTAGTCTGCATGTCATAGCAGAGAATCAGGCTTCACGTCACCCAACATTGGAACAGTCCATTGGCATATATTTAGGCCCCGGCACCCAGACAGAGGAGAGGTTCATTCAAATTTGGGTAGCCTCGCAATATAATGGTAAAATGAAAATAAAAATAGGATTGAATGAGGAAGTGCCCTGGAGTACAATAATATATGGTTAAGGGGAGGTAGTTAATGTCTAATCTGGACAAGGGACGGACAGGTCCTGTGGGATCCATGCCTGGTTCATTTTTATAAACGTCAGCTTGTCCACATTGGCTGTAGACAGGCGGCTGCGTTTGTCTGTAATGACGCCCCCTGCCGTGCTGAATACACGTTCAGACAAAACGCTGGCCGCCGGGCAGGCCAGCACCTCCAAGGCATAAAAGGCTAGCTCTGGCCACGTGGACAATTTAGAGACCCAGTAGTTGAATGGGGCCGAACCATCAGTCAGTACGTGGAGGGGTGTGCACACGTACTGTTCCACCATGTTAGTGAAATGTTGCCTCCTGCTAACACGTTGCGTATCAGGTGGTGGTGCAGTTAGCTGTGGCGTGTTGACAAAAGTTTTCCACATCTCTGCCATGCTAACCCTGCCCTCAGAGGAGCTGGCCGTGACACAGCTGCCTTGGCGACCTCTTGCTCCTCCTCTGCCTTGGCTTGGGCTTCCACTTGTTCCCCTGTGACATTTGGGAATTCTCTCAGTAGCGCGTCTACCAACGTGCACTTGTACTCGCGCATCTTCCTATCACGCTCCAGTGCAGGAAGTAAGGTGGGCACATTGTCATTGTAGCGTGGATCCAGCAGGGTGGCAACCCAGTAGTCCGCACACGTTAAAATGTGGGCAACTCTGCTGTCGTTGCGCAGGCACTGCAGAATGTAGTTGCTCATGTGTGCCAGGCTGCCCAGGGGTAAGGACAAGCTGTCCTCTGTGGGAGGCGTATCGTCATCGTCCTGCCTTTCCCCCCAGCCACGCACCAGTGATGGACCCGAGCTGCGTTGGGTGCCACCCCGCTGTGACCATGCTTCATCCTCATCCTCCTCCACCTCCTCCTCATCCTCGTCCTCCTCATCCTCCAGTAGTGGGCCCTGGCTGGCCACATTTGTACCTGGCCTCTGCTGTTGCCAAAAACAGAGTCACTTCGAAGAGACTGGCCTGAAAGTGCTAAAAATGACCCCTCTTCCTCCTCCTCCTCCTCCTGGGCCACCTCCTCTTCCATCATCGCCCTAAGTGTTTTCTTAAGGAGACATAGAAGTGGTATTGTAACGCTGATAACGGCGTCATTGCCACTGGCCATGTTGGTGGAGTACTCGAAACAGCGCAACAGGGCACACAGGTCTCGCATGGAGGCCCAGTTATTGGTGGTGAAGTGGTGCTGTTCTGTAGTGCGACTGACCCGTGCGTGCTGCAGCTGAAACTCCACTATGGCCTGCTGCTGCTCGCACAGTCTGTCCAGCATGTGCAAGGTGGAGTTCCACCTGGTGGGCACGTCGCATATGAGGCGGTGAGCGGGAAGGCCGAAGTTACGCTGTAGCGCAGACAGGCGAGCAGCAGCAGGATGTGAACGCCGGAAGCGCGAACAGACGGCCCGCACTTTATGCAGCAGCTCTGACATGTCGGGGTAGTTGTGAATGAACTTCTGCACCACCAAATTCAGCACATGCGCCAAGCAAGGGATGTGCGTCAAACTGGCTAGTCCCAGAGCTGCAACGAGATTTCGCCCATTATCACACACCACCAGGCCGGGCTTGAGGCTCACCGGCAGCAACTGCAGTGTCCCAGGGGGTCAGTAGTGTATGCTGGGCTTTGTAGTGCAGATTACCCTCTAACCTGGGGTCCACTGTCGTCTTCAATCTGGGGCAACTGCTGGAACAGGCAGGTGATTAAAAGTTCGTGACGCCAGTGTCAATTAAACGGTGACACGCCGTGTATGGTATTGTAGAAGAATGAAGCAAGCACAGGATAGCCAACTAAAAACTGGAACTTTACTGAATATCAGTGATAATTATACATGGACGCAGTTGGAAGCGCCGTTCCATGAAAGACAGTTGGTTTTACATATGAATACAGGTGGTTCTTAGAAGTACAGACTGGCCGGTTATAGCAATGTTCTTTACAGAGTGTTAATTACAGGAGATGCAGTACAGGCGGCTTGCACACTATTCCTGTCTGGTCCTGAAACATGTGACTTATTCTCCAAGGTCTAATGCCCTATAGCTGGCGTACCCTTGAAGCTGTCTTTATATAGTACCTCCTCTGTTATCTTGAGTACCTCTTGCTTTATCTGATCGGCCTCTGTGGTATTCTGTGTCCTGGCTGGTGCTTATGATGTTTCAGCTAAACGGATGATGACTCAGGAGGGGAACCTTTTCCTTGGATCCGGAACCCGGTTACAGGGCCTTTACCACCCTCTCCTAGTCGGCAGGCTTCAGGCCTGCGCTCCTCTCACAGGCCCATAGCCTTGACTTTACTCAGACACAGGATCATCTCTGACTCCTTTTCCCACTGTCTGACTGCTTACTACTTCCTGACTGGGCCTTATATAAACTAGGGCTCCCTAGCTCCCTCTAGTGACTCAGAGCTGGAATAACACCCTAGCCGGCCTGCACATGCACGTTTCACAGTAACAGGAAAATATATATCAGTACATTGACAAGATGTTCTATACCAACCTCCCCATAAATACAGGGGGAACGACAATACCCAAGTGACCCTTCAGTAGTGACGGGGTATTACTCTCCCGTACACTACATAACCCGCTGCTTTAAGCTGAGTACGACCTCGTACTCCATCAGGGCCCGCCCAACTGGAATCATGACCTGAAATAGAGAAAGACACATGCATGCATACATATATGTCATTTACACTCTTATCAGACCCAATTGGCAAAGGTGAAGTGCGGTGACAAGGGGCGTCGTTCTCTTCTTCTCAGGATAATTAGTGGAACGGGGGCGCTGACCTGGCACAGCGTGATGTTTAAAGAACCAGGATAGTCCATGACATTAAATAAGTCCATAGTAATATCAACATCTCAGAGGCTTGCACATAGGAAGTCCATCTCTGGGCACATAGACGTGAATAAAAACCGGTTATTAGATACTGTCAGCAGCACATATATAAAATGACAATACAGGACTCTAACAATACCAGGGCCATGTTATCCTGGCAAGTCCTGTTTACCCTTTAAAATAGTGCTGACATAAAAATGTCTTTTCAACCTGAAATGGGGGTAAAAAGGGGTAAAATGGTGCAAACTAAAGGCACAACTGGGATATTAGCAGCAAACCGGATGTCCCAAACATAAAAAAGGCAGCTGGAAGCAGTGGTATACAGTGGCACCATTATTCAGTTAGAATGCCACCGGCCGTGTGTAACTGGCAGCAAGCTTGACCAGCTCTGCCAACCGGAGGGACAAAACGGCCATTAGGGAGACAGACATGAAAAACCTACTCACAGGCGAGTGTCATATTCTTCCTCTGATGACGAGTCAATGAACGGCACTTGTAGCAACTGTTCAGGCCTAGCCGGCCACATCTGGAAACCATCTCCTCTGACAATCTTTAGAGGGGGAGGCTTGTCCTTCATTGCCTCCATTTCGGCATCCGTCTTAGGAAACGGGAACCACCGTTCACCTCCTGCGCACCCGAGGTCCGCCACCCAATACACTCTCTTGCGTAGGGCCTCTAGGTCAGCCTTGGTGCAGGTCGTCGGGGGTACCGGAGGTTCAGTGACAGTGGCCTCTGGGGTAACGGTGGCAGCCGCTGCTCGACGTCGGGCCTCTGCACATTCCTCCGCCCGCTGGCAGCTGTCCAGCCGCTCCTTCTCTTCTTCCCGCCTCACCGCATCAGGAGGGGGATATCGTTCCTCCAGCCCCTGTAGAACGATGGGCTCCCAGAAGACATCGGGGCTCAGATACACTTGGCTATGCAGGTGGGTGGTTCGGGCTGCTTCCACCCTCACTTCCTTTGTCTCACTCGGGTCTATCTCTTCCTGCTTTGGGTCCCAGGTCTCAGCCGGCGCCTTCGGGCGAGTGATTGCGGTAGCGTAGGGGCCCCGTAAGCTTTCGGCGGGGGTATACTCCACTATTTCTCCCATGGTCAAATTATGGAGATGCTCTGGGAGGTAGTGACGCTTCACCGACCGCCGGTTCACATAAAAGTCCCGGCCAGTTCCCAGCTCCTGGATGAACCCGTATCCTTTTTCTTTGTCAAAGGACACCACGATCCCGCGGCGCCTTTCTAGCTGGGGCTTACCCGGAAAGGAGTCCCCTTGGATGGACTTGGCCATCTCCTCGAACCGCTTTTTCCGGCTGGTGTTCTTCTTAGCCACCGCGGCTCTCAATTCGGCCATGATAGTCGGCCATTCCGCGTGCCGGCGACGGATCGGTGGGGACTCAGGACGGGTGATACTCAAGTCCATGGCCTGGGCCCAGGGGGTGGCCGTCCAGGCTAGAGGGTCCCATGGCCCCAACTCCGGAAAGTCCGGTGGAGTGGCGCCCCACTCACACGTGGTCTCGACTTCCAGCTCTGCAGCACACGCCATCTCTCTTCTCACTGGGTGCAGAGTCGACACTGGCTCCTCCCACACACTGGGCCGGTCTACCTCCATCTGAGGCCCGCCTCCCAGGCGTAACTCTTCGGGGACGTCAGCCGCATCATCACTTCTCCAGGTGGGTGGCGCTCCAGGACAATCTCCTCCTTCTTCTTGGAGGGTTTCGGCGCCAAATATTCGCGCCTCTGTACATCGTGATGGCGCAGTAAAAAGCCTCATGGCATCGGCGGCCATTTTAGATGTCCTGATGCTGCAATTCACTGACAGCAAGCAGGATGATGAAAAGTCCAATAAAACACAGTCCACAAATGCGATTTTCTCTCTGGGGGTAGCGCAACACAGTACAGCGCCTCCAATTCCTCCCAGGCACAATTGTAATCCACAGATTTTAGAAATAAAGGTTACAGTCTTTGTAATACGGTGGTGGAATAGTTAAAGCACACAGTTCACACTTCTCTGCACTTCAGAAGCATGCGGATCCTGTTCGTGACGCCAAAAAGAGCGATGCAGTGTCCCAGGGGGTCAGTAGTGTATGCTGGGCTTTGTAGTGCAGATTACCCACTAACCTGGGGTCCACTGTCGTCTTCAATCTGGGGCAACTGCTGGAACAGGCAGGTGATTAAAAGTTCGTGACGCCAGTGTCAATTAAACGGTGACACGCCGTGTATGGTATTGTAGAAGAATGAAGCAAGCACAGGATAGCCAACTAAAAACTGGAACTTTACTGAATATCAGTGATAATTATACATGGACGCAGTTGGAAGCGCCGTTCCATGAAAGACAGTTGGTTTTACATATGAATACAGGTGGTTCTTAGAAGTACAGACTGGCCGGTTATAGCAATGTTCTTTACAGAGTGTTAATTACAGGAGATGCAGTACAGGCGGCTTGCACACTATTCCTGTCTGGTCCTGAAACATGTGACTTATTCTCCAAGGTCTAATGCCCTATAGCTGGCGTACCCTTGAAGCTGTCTTTATATAGTACCTCCTCTGTTATCTTGAGTACCTCTTGCTTTATCTCATCGGCCTCTGTGGTATTCTGTGTCCTGGCTGGTGCTTATGATGTTTCAGCTAAACGGATGATGACTCAGGAGGGGAACCTTTTCCTTGGATCCGGAACCCGGTTACAGGGCCTTTACCACCCTCTCCTAGTCGGCAGGCTTCAGGCCTGCGCTCCTCTCACAGGCCCATAGCCTTGACTTTACTCAGACACAGGATCATCTCTGACTCCTTTTCCCACTGTCTGACTGCTTACTACTTCCTGACTGGGCCTTATATAAACTAGGGCTCCCTAGCTCCCTCTAGTGACTCAGAGCTGGAATAACACCCTAGCCGGCCTGCACATGCACGTTTCACAGTAACAGGAAAATATATATCAGTACATTGACAAGATGTTCTATACCAACCTCCCCATAAATACAGGGGGAACGACAATACCCAAGTGACCCTTCAGTAGTGACGGGGTATTACTCTCCCGTACACTACACAACCACTCGTCGGTCTGTTGTTCTATACCCTGCCACAAATCCTGTGCGGTGTGGGGCCTGTCCCCCAAACATATGAGTTTCAGAATGGCCTGCTGACGTTTACCCCGGGCTGTGCTGAAGTTGGTGGTGAAGGTGTGTGGCTGACTAGATGAGCAGGTGGAAGAAGAGGAGGAGGAAGTCGAGTAGGAGGAGGTGGCAACAGGAGGCAAAGAATGTTGCCCTGTGATCCTTGGCGGCGGAAGGACGTGCGCCAAACAGCTCTCCGCCTGGGGCCCAGCTGCCACTACATTTACCCAGTGTGCAGTTAGGGAGATATAGCGTCCCTGGCCGTGCTTACTGGTCCACGTATCTGTGGTTAGGTGGACCTTGCCACAGATGGCGTTGCGCAGTGCACACTTGATTTTATCGGATACTTGGTTGTGCAGGGAAGGCACGGCTCTCTTGGAGAAGTAGTGCCGGCTGGGAACAACATACTGTGGGACAGCAAGCAACATGAGCTGTTTGAAGCTGTCTGTGTCCACCAGCCTAAATGACAGCATTTCATAGGCCAGTAGTTTAGAAATGCTGGCATTCAGGACCAGGGATCGAGGGTGGCTAGGTGGGAATTTACGCTTTCTCTCAAATGTTTGTGAGATGGAGAGCTGAACGCTGCCGTGTGACATGGTTGAGATGCTTGGTGACGGAGGTGGTGGTGGTGTTGGTGGTACATCCCCTGTTTGCTGGGCGGCAGGTGCCAACGTTCCTCCAGAGGCGGAGGAAGAGGCAGAGGCGGCAGCAGCAGAAGAGGCCGAGGCGGCAGCAGCAGAAGAGGTAGCAGGGGGAGCCTGAGTGACTTCCTTGGTTTTAAGGTGTTTACTCCACTGCAGTTCATACTTTGCATGCAGGTGCCTGGTCATGCAGGTTGTGCTCAGGTTCAAAACGTTAATGCCTCGCTTCAGGCTCTGATGGCACAGCGTGCAAACCACTCTGGTCTTGTCGTCAGCACATTGTTTGAAGAAGTGCCATGCCAGGGAACTCCTTGAAGCTGCCTTTGGGGTGCTCGGTCCCAGATGGCGGCGGTCAGTAGCAGGCGGAGTCTCTTGGCGGCGGGTGTTCTGCTTTTGCCCACTGCTCCCTCTTTTGCTACGCTGTTGGCTCGGTCTCACCACTGCCTCTTCCCCCGAACTGTGAAAGTCAGTGGCACGACCTTCATTCCATGTGGGGTCTAGGACCTCATCGTCCCCTGCATCGTCTTCCACCCAGTCTTGATCCCTGACCTCCTGTTCAGTCTGCACACTGCAGAAAGACGCAGCAGTTGGCACCTGTGTTTCGTCATCAGAGACATGCTGAGGTGGTATTCCCATGTCCTCATCATCAGGAAACATAAGTGGTTGTGCGTCAGTGCATTCTATGTCTTTCACCGCTGGGGAAGGGCTAGGTGGATGCCCTTGGGAAACCCTGCCAGCGGAGTCTTCAAACAGCATAAGAGACTGCTGCATAACTTGAGGCTGAGACAGTTTCCCTGGTATGCATGGGGGTGATGTGACAGACTGATGGGCTTGGTTTTCAGGCGCCATCTGTGCGCTTTCTGCAGAAGACTGGGTGGGAGATAATGTAAACGTGCTGGATCCACTGTCGGCCACCCAATTGACTAATGCCTGTACCTGCTCAGGCCTTACCATCCTTAGAACGGCATTGGGCCCCACCATATATCGCTGTAAATTCTTGCGGCTACTGGGACCTGAGGTAGTTGGTACACTAGGACGTGTGGATGTGGCAGAACGGCCACGTCCTCTCCCAGCACCAGAGGGTCCACTAACACCACCACGACCATGTCCACGTCCGCGTCCCTTACTAGATGTTTTCCTCATTGTTATCGTTCACTACAACAACAAAAATATTGTTTCCAGTCTGTTTTGCTGACCATTCTCCATAGCATATCTGTGTATAAAACATATTTTATGAATTTTTGTGATCCATTGATGATCTAATAAAGTATTTATATTTCTACTGGGCATTCTATGGTTGTTTTTATAGCAGCATTTATAGGTTTATATGATTGGTTCTCTGGTTGCCCTTACCTACGGTATTATAGTGAGGCCCTTCTTTTTTCGGTTCTAAAAAAAATATTATTTGGCCCAATGTATTGTATTCAAATTCAGCTGAATATAAATTTGAGGCCTAGTATTTAGGCGCTGGGTGACAGGTATAGATTTACTGACAGAATTAGACTTGGAAATGCACAGTAGCGTGTGTGTGAAGTTATTCTGAATGACCCTATGTGCACCTTGAATATTATATACCCTTTTAGGGATAGATTTCAAATAGCTCTGATACAGCAGAAACCACTAAATTATGAAATTGATAAATTGGGAATTGTATTTCAACCCAGAACAAAAAATGTGCTTTGACGGACACTAAATAACTTGCCCAGCCAGAACAGTACAGCGGTAAAGACAGATTTAGCGGGATATAAATTTGAGGCCTAGTATTTGGTTACCAGACTATTGCTGGTTAAATGCACTTGGTGTGACAGCTTGACCAACCACACTACTGAGGGTTAAATGCACTTGGTGACGGGCGCAGCTTGCCCCTGATGTAGTATATGGCCAAAAAATAAACAGACTATTGCTGGTTAAATGCACTTGGTGTGACAGCTTCACCCTGATGTAGGCTTTAGCCAAAAAAACAACCACACCATTGAGGGTTAAATGCACTTGGTGACTGGCGCAGCTTGCCCCTGATGTAGTATATGGCCAAAAAATAAACAGACTATTGCTGGTTAAATGCACTTGGTGTGACAGCTTCACCCTGATGTAGGCTTTAGCCAAAAAACAACCACACCATTGAGGGTTAAATGCACTTGGTGACGGGCGCAGCTTGCCCCTGATGTAGTATATGGCCAAAAAATAAACAGACTATTGCTGGTTAAATGCACTTGGTGTGACAGCTTCACCCTGATGTAGGCTTTAGCCAAAAACAACCACACCATTGAGGGTTAAATGCACTTGGTCGCAGCTTGTGCTGGCGCACCACAAGACACAAAATGGCCGCCGATCACCCCAGAAAAAAGTGACTGACAAACGGTCTGGGCAGCCTAAAAACAGTGAGCAATTGAGTATCAGCAGCTCAATGACCCACAGCTGCAGATCGATCAATAATCAAGTCCTTTGGAGGAGTTAATCTGCCTAATCTCGCCCTACTGTCGCAGCCGCAACCTCTCCCTACGCTAATCAGAGCAGAGTGACGGGCGGCGTTATGTGACTCCAGCTTAAATAGAGGCTGGGTCACATGGTGCTCTGGCCAATCACAGCCATGCCAATAGTAGGCATGGCTGTGACGGCCTCTTGGGGCAAGTAGTATGACGCTTGTTGATTGGCTGCTTTGCATCCTTTCAAAAAGCGCCAAGAAAGCGTCAAAAAGCGCCAAGAAAGCGACGAACACCGAACCCGAACCCGGACTTTTACGAAAATGTCCGGGTTCGGGTCCGTGTCACGGACACCCCAAAATTCGGTACGAACCCGAACTATACAGTTCGGGTTCGCTCATCCCTAGTAATGATAATGACTACTAACTCAAAAGACTACTACAGTATCTTATCCTACTTCAAGATTAACGTAGTAAATCCTTAATACTTAGTACTGGTTTATCTCCCCAACTAAAACATTCTCTAATGAAAGACTCTCCTTTCAACTGGTCCTCCCTGACCATCACATATTTAGGAGTTAAAATTAGTCCCAATATCCCAGACCTATTTTCTCTTAATTATACCCCTCTTAAGACATCAATATTCAAAGCAATTGATAAACTACTTATCTCTGCCCCCACTCTCTCCTGGTTCGGCCGTAAGAACCTTCTTATTTCTCTTATCCTTCCCCGCCTCACATACCTTCAAAAGGTGTTGCCAATCCCTATACCCAAGTCCTACTATGCCTCTCTCAAACAGAAGTTTAGGGCTTTCATATGGAATGGGAAGAAAGCAAGACTCTCCTACACTCTCCTGTCCCATTCTCGTCAGTCAGGTGGCATTGGGCTCCCTGACCTAGAATTATAAGGGAAAGCAATACTTTTGGCCAGAACAGTAGACTGGCTACGGAACTCAAGTAATAAACCCTGGGTGGTTCTGGATCAAAGCATTTTAGGTATGCCTACTCAAGCTCTCTGTTTAGGCCATCAAACCCCACCTCATATCCCGCTATCCGCTTACCTAATCATAAAAGCCACACTGGAAGTATGGAAATGGTTAAGCTCGTCTCATTGCTCAGTGCCTTTTCCTTCGCCACTACTTACAGTTAGCGATATTTTAGGATACTTCTTCTCCAACCTTGTGCGACTTTTCTTCTAAAGGGGTTAGATCATCCTCCCTCCCAATTACCCATCTCCTTGAGTCTCAAGGTACCCTAGTCATTTCAGATGTTCTCCTAGACTTGCTCAACCCCCAACCCTGTGACTTCGCCTTAATACCACACATCAAATCCTTTGTTCTTAGGAACAACACAAATTGGGAATTTTTCCGCCCCTTAGTGTGGTATGAATCCCTAAGCACAATCCCTTGAGCCAGGGTGGCACGTGCATATACATGGTTCACATGGCCCTGATTTTTTTGTATACAACGATTTTAATCCATTTTCTGTCGTGTCTGTTGCTTTAAATAAATTTGATACATTTTAGATGTGCTGTTTCGGTATTCTTTCTCTCCCTCTTTTTTATGTATCCTCTACCATGTTACACCTTTGCTTGTGACTTGTTACTATGTTTCATTTGAAAACGAAAAAATAAACATAAAAGAAAATATAATGGTTATCTGGTAATTAGTATTGATGACCTTTGCTCTGGATAAGTCATCAATATCAGATCGGCAGAAGTCCAAAGTCCCGCACCTCCGCCGTTAGCATTGCAGCCACTTCCTAGGCCATGTGACATTATCTTATGTCACTACATAGTCTTGTTGAAGCTTTGCTTTAGGCCTCATGCACATGACCGTTTTTTCGCAAAAACGGGTTCCGTAGTTCAATGTTCCGTGTCCGTTTTCTCTTCCGTGGGTCTTCCATGATTTTTGGAGGATCCACGGACATGAAGGAAAAAGTCGCTTTGGTGTCCACCTGGCCATGCGGAGCCAAACGGATCCGTCCTGACTTGCAATGCAAGTCAATGGGGACGGATCCGTTTGACGTTGACACAATATGGTGCAATTGCAAACGGATCCGTCCCCCGTTGACTTTCAATGTAACATAGTACATGAGGCCGAAAAAATACATTTGTCCATCCAGTTCGGCCTGTCATCCTGCAAGTTGATCCAGAGGAAGGCAAAAAAAAACCTGTGAGGTAGAAGCCAATTTTCCTCATTTTAGGGGAATAAAAATTTCCTTCCTGACTCAAATCATGCAATCAGAATAACTCCCTGGATCAACGATCCCTCTCTAGTAGCTATATCCTGTAATATTATTATGCTCCAGAAATACATCCAGGCCCCTCTTGAATTCTTTTATTGTACTCACCATCACCACCTCCTCAGGCAGAGAGTTCCATAGTCTCACTGCTCTTACCGTAAAGAATCCTCTTCTATGTTTGTGTACAAACCTTCATTCCTCTAGACCAGGCATGCTCAACCTGCGGCCCTCCAGCTGTTGTAAAACTACAACTCCCATCATTCCCAGACAGCCTACAGCTATCAGCCTACAGAAGGGCATGGTGGGAGTTGTAGTTTTACAACAGCTGGAGAGCCGCAGGTTGAGCATCCCTGCTCTAGACGCAGAGGATGTCCCCTTGTCAATGTAAATTCAGGAGTCCCTATTAATATACCATAGGATCAGAGTTTTCTCCAATCTGATGGTATATTTTAACTTGAAGCGTCCCCATCACCATGGGAACGCCTCTATGTTAGAATATACCATCGGATTTGAGTTACATCGTCAAAACTCAGATCCGACAGTATATTCTAACACAGAGGCGTTCCCATGGTGATGAGGACGCTTCAAGTTAGAATATACTAAGAACTGTGTACATGACTGCCCCCTGCTGCCTGGCAGCACCCGATCTCTTACAGGGGGCCATGATCAGCACAATTAACCCCTCAGGTGCCACACCTGAGGGGTTAATTGTGCGTATCATAGCCCCCTGTAAGAGATCAGGGGCTGCCAGGCAGCAGGGGGCAGACCCCCCTCCCTCCCCAGTATTAAATTCATTGGTGGCCAGTGCGGCCCCCTCCCTCCCTCTCCAGTATTTAACTCATTGGTGGGGGGGGGGTTTAATTAGGGAGGAAGGCCTTAATTAGGGAGGAAGGCCGCCCTGGCCACCAATGAGTTAAATACAGGGAAGGGAGGGAGGGGGGCCGCACTGGCCACCAATGAGTTAATACAGGGGATGGAGGGGGTCTGCCTCCTCCTGCCTGGCAGCACCTGATCTCTTACAGGGGGCTATGATACGCACAATTAACCCCTCAGGTGTGGCACTGGAGGGGTTAATTGTGCGGATCACAGCCCCCTGTAAGAGATCGGGTGCTGCCAGGCAGCAGGGGGCAGTCATGTACACAGTTCGTAGAATATTCTAACTTGAAGCGTCACCATCACTATGGGAACGCCTCTGTGTTAGAATATACTGTCGGATCTGAGTTTTCACTAAGTGAAAACTTATCTCTGAAAAAGATTTTATGCAGACGGATCGCAAGTAGCCTACAGACGCGGATGACAATATTTTGTGCATCCGTGTTCTTTCACGGACCCATTGACTTGAATGGGTCCGCGAACCGTTGTCCGTCAAAAAAAATAGGACAGGACGGACAGGAAACACGGATCACGGACGCAGATGAACAACGGTGCATTTTCCGAGTTTTCAACGGACCCATTGAAAGTCAATGGGTCTGCAGAAAATCACGGAAAACGGAACAACGGACACGGATGCACACAATGGTCGTGTGCATGAGGCCTTATTGAAGTGAATGGGACTGAGCTGTGACTATACCATGTATGGAGCTGTTGTTGGAGCAATGCTGGGAGCCAGCTGTGCTCACCAGAGCTCCGATAAGCGTGGCGGCTCCATATGACAGATAATCGGTGGGTGTGCCAGGACTCGTACACCACACGATCTGATAATAATGACCTATCCTGAGGATAGGTCATCATTATATTTACCAGAATAAGGCTTGGAGTACTGCAGTAAATATGTTTAGCATTTCTGAGAAGCTATACTATGAAGATCATGAAAAACTTGAGAACATTTTTTCTATTATAGTCAAAATGGTTGGGGAAATATTTTAAATGATTATTTTTTTTCCACCTTATTTTTCTCCTGGGGGGAGCAAAGTTCCAGTGGATGGGTGGGGGATTGATTATTTATTATTGTTTATGCTTAATTTTTGGGATTATCCTTATTATTGTGAAGATCTATTGTGAATGAAGTTTTGTCACTGAATTCAATTGCAAAGAAATGCAACCAATGTTCTTCTATAATGTGTAGATGAGGCCGCGCCTTGTGTATCGTCTACCGCATTCACAGAGATGTGTGATTGTCCACATAACAATAGTGAGAGATCCTCACCTGGATATTAGCCTCACAATGACTACTACTCCAGTCATTCAGATGGTAATTTCCCTCCCCAGATAAAGGCTCATGCACATAAGTGTGCAACACTTGGTCGCATTGCAGTTTGCGAACAGCGGGTCCGCAATATACAGGCACCGACTATATGCACTCTATAACATGTATGCAGACTTATTCACTTTAATGGGTCCGAAATCCAGAAGATGCGGAGCAGTGTGGAGCAGAGACATGTAGCTGAAGACCACTGAAGCACTATGGAGTGCTTCTGTGGTATTTTGGCCCGTGCCTGCACACATGCCATGTTATATGTTTTTGTGGTGCAGAAGGTTTCTAGTAGATTGCGGACCCATTCAAGTGAATAGGTGTGCATATGCAAATGGCCTGCACACAACCTGTGCATGAGCCCTAACAGTGGAGGGGTTTGGGGGAAAAATAAATCAAAAACAAAAGTTACATTTGCAAACTATTCCAATGGACTGTTCGCTATTAGATTTACATTTTATTGCTCACATTTTTGGGGGCAGTTTTTTTGACAAAACATGAAATTCATACCTTTTTTTTTTTAGAAGCATTTGTTTAGTTGCATTTAGTTTGTCAAATACTTTTATTAGTTTGAAAGTGCATTTTTTTTCTAAAGAGAAGCCAGTGGTATAACACCTGAAAAAAACAAACTAATCAAGAGCGTCCTGCATTCTGGAAGCGACATCATGGAATCCGAAAACGCAACAAAAATGAGGGAAACATCACAAGAAATGTAGAGTTCTTCATTATTTGCTATTTTGTTGGACACCTTTTTTTCCAACAAAATGTTGCATAAAACAAATAATTTTATATAAATACTATGGATGATACCAGCCTAATGCCTTAGGGCTCATGCATCTGTAAATTGCGGATTCGCAACAAACGGAAACTGGCCGTGTGCATTCTGAATTTTGCGGAACAGAATGGCCGGCCGTCTATAGAAGTGTCCTATCCTTGGCCGTTTTGTAGACAAGAATAGAACATGTTCTATATTTTTGCAGGGCCACGTAACAGACATACAGATGTGGACAGGGTGCACTATCCACATCTCTTGCAGCCCCATTGAAGTGGTCCACATCCGACCACCTGTTTTGTGCATGAGCCCTTATTCACACTTGAGGGTTTTGGTCAATGATTTCCATTAGTTATTTTGACTCATAACCAGGCGGTGTGCTTTTAAACCGGCTGCTTGATAAGGAGTCAAACTGTGTTTATCCATAGTTCAGTGTCTCTCAGACATGATTTACTATTGCTGTCATTGCATTCAAGAGCTTGAGGAGGGGGAGGGAAAAAACAAAAATACATAAAAAAGAATGAAAAATAGATAACACGTTTTCCTAAAAATTTAGGAGACTAAAGGGTGTTATAGTCCAACTTTCAGGGAAATTGGGGGCAATTTGGTTTGGCTTGAACGGATTCTGATCGGAGCCAAACTAAAACTGACCAGAACCTCGAATGATTCGCTCATCTTTACTTTACACATGTTCAGGCCATACTGGGACCTGTAGTTTCATGCTTTGCCTACTTATATGTCAATGGCTAACTTGACTGTGCAGATGATATCTGTATGTAATGAGCTTGGTTCTGGTGCTATATTTAACTGCCACATTTGGTTCTAGTGCTGTAAGTATTTAATGAGCTCGGTTCCATGCTGTCTTTATGCACTTTGCTTGGCTCTGGTGCTGTATTTATGTAATGAGCTTGATAAGGCACCACTACTACTGGGGATGCACAATATCCTCTCCATTCACTGCTGTGGAAGCTCTGGAAATGTCCCTTAGTGGTGGATGGAGGGATCATCATGTATGTTTGCAGAGCTATGTGTGTTGGGGAAGGAATCGCCTCTTGCACAGAGTGCCATGTAACCTAAGGCCAGCCCTGACTGGAAGCTAAAGTTCCTTAGATGATGTCACAAATTGAAAAGGCCAGCACCAGGAAGGGGATACTATGGTGTCAGATATCAGGTCTGGTAACCAGGCCAAAATGTATGAGAAACCATGAGTGACATTTTTCCAGACACATGTTTTACTTAGGACTACACTGGATGTTATATGCTTCAACAAAGAGGGATTTGTTTAGAAAGAAAATAGATTGTGTGTGATGTTTGTCGCTGGTCTGTGTTTGTTAGTACAGATGAGCGTAGTGAAAATTCGATTTGGCTGCTTCGCCAAATTTTACAAACAATTTCTATTTGTGACAAATTTATTTATCACAAAGCGCATTTCTTTGTAAGTAGTGTGTGCAATGACAGGAAACGTCGATTGCGCAGCTCCTGGTCATTATACACTTCAGATGCCCTGTTCATACTTGATCGTGGCATCTGATATACATTATATACCGCAACATGAAAAAAAAACATACTTACCTGCTCCATTTGCTTGCAATGTGCCAGCTGCCATCTTGCTCAAACATCTGGCGAGAAATCTTGCGTGGCCCAAGATTACATCATCATGAATGCAGGTGTGGTGACGTCACTACGCACAGGATTTCAGCCGAGATCTTCTATTAAGATGGCGGCCAGCCCATTGTGAGCAAATGGAGCAGGAAAGTATGATTTTATATATTATTTTTTTGCACTACTTTCAGGTTAAATTCGATTCACTACCACAAAGGTGTGTGTATGTTCGCTGCGCAGCAACGCTGTGTTTGCTAGGAGTGTGTATAGCAGGGCTGTGTGTATAGTAAGGAGGAGCCACGGCACTCGTTATCCTGGTTCAAGGGATATTTTATTTCATGTATTCAATTTCATTCAGTGCCGATAAATAGTGTACAATGTATCAAGTATAACTCATATCGCAAAACGTTTCAGTCAGTCCCTGATCTTCTAAATCAAAGTAAAAATAACATAAATAACAAAAAACCAAAACATCTGAATTAGATGCAGTCATGGACCATGTCACTGTCTGTAGAAAGATCCATTTTGTTTCTTAAAGCCAATAGATATTTTTTCTTAATGCAAAGAGTTTTCCCAAATCACAAATGGCGGTAAATTACTAAAATAATGCTATAGGAGAGAGATGTCAGTAAGACTGTGGATTATGTACTCATGGAGAAGTCATAATGATAACGAAAGGAATAAACAAGAAGATTCATGATTTATTTGAGGAGAAATAATTTGCACTTGATGGAGTTTTTCCCTCTTTTCTCGCCTTTTTTGTTACATCTCATGCTCCGGTATCTCCACTCACTAAGTTATGGTGGGCGGAGTCTGCCCTTGTTCTTCTGTAGCGCTGGCCAATCGCATTGCAGAGCTCACAGCCAGGGAGAAAATAACCTCCCAGGCTGTGAGCTCTGCGCTGCGATTGGCCAGCGCTAGAGCAGAACAAGGGCAGACTCCGCCTACTATAACCTAGTGACTGAAATCTCTGCCTACTATAACTTAGTGAGCGGAGATACCGGAGGGCATAGCGGGAGAACGGAGCGGCGCCCAGGGATAATAGTAAGTGCAGTGAGATCCCCGGGCGCCTCTTTGACCCTAAGTTCACACTTGCGCGTTTTACAGCGCGTTCCAACGCGCTGTAAAACGCGCAACACATGAAAACCAATGCTTCCCTATGGGGCTGGTTCACATTTTCGCGTTTTACAGCGCGTTTGAACGCGCTGTAAAACGCCCGACGCTCAAACAAGTACAGGAGCTTTTTTTGGCGCGTTTGACGCGCGTTTGGGCCATAGACTCTTTGGACAACACTGCTGTCAATCACCCAAACGCGCGTCAAACGCGCGTTTACTATTACAAAAAACGCGCATAAATACGCGCAACAAAATCGCGCGTAAAAACGCGCGTTTGCAAAACGCTTAGGTGTGAAACCAGGGTAAAGGTTAATGCGGGCCCTACAACTCTAAAGAGCCAACCTATGCATGAGTATGGGACTGTTAATAATCTTATCCTAAAATGTTAAAAGTTGATCTACTCCCGTTATGAGGGATAAAGTATTAAGGCATTTACATGGATTGGGAGCAAATGTAACATTATTACTGGAGACATATTGTTTTTATGAGAAATAAATGGATAAATGATGTCAGATGTGGGTGAGCTCTGCCAGGAGGATGCGTGAAATTAATAGAAGAGGTGGGTTGATTATTTTGCTTTAAAAGAAAGTTAAGTCACTCAAATAGAAGAACATCCAACAGGAAGAGGATTTAAAGTAGTTTCAAAAATTGTTAATAAATCTATGATTATATTTAATATTTATGCCTCTAATAATCCAGGTGAGGAATTCCTCAAATAATTAAAGAATTGCTTTAATTTAATTTTGAATTTGTTTTAACTTGATTATTCACAGTATTACGTGTTGGCAGGAGATTTTATTTTGGTATAGAATATTAAAATGGATAGGTCCTTCATGGATAGATTATATAATAAGGAAAATATATTTTCTGAGTTATTTTCTTACTTGGTATTGCAGCATGACTCTATTAAAGTGTATTGGGTCACATTATAATGCCACACTTAATCTGTGGACAGGTGAGGAGATATTTTGGAAAGGATCTGATTCTCTAATCCTAGAAAAAAAAAAACTTAAACTGATGCACTAGGTGCAAAGTACATAAATGTAGATAATTTCCTTATGGGGAATGTATGAGCCAGGCCTATGATCTGAGCTTGCTCCATACAGGGCAGATGCATAACTGAACCTAGTCATAATGACAAGAATCAGAAATAACTCTGATACTGGTCATTTCACCCTTTAGAGGCAACAGTTAGTAGCATCCACAACATCATGATGGTCAGAAGTATTGAATTTCCTCTGTCTTCAGGGTCCTTAAGGCAAATTGTGGGATTCAAATTGGTTGCCCTGGGACATATGTAATGCAAATATGAAAATTGCCCTAATCTTTAGAGAATTATGCATCAGAACACAGTTTTAGGTCCTACAATGGAGCTCCACATGTGCCACATCTATTACAGTCCACACATTTCAATGGATTGTCACCTTACAGGGAGTGCAGAATTATTAGGCAAATGAGTATTTTGACCACATCATCCTCTTTATGCATGTTGTCTTACTCCAAGCTGTATAGGCTCGAAAGCCTACTACCAATTAAGCATATTAGGTGATGTGCATCTCTGTAATGAGAAGGGGTGTGGTCTAATGACATCAACACCCTATATCAGGTGTGCATAATTATTAGGCAACTTCCTTTCCTTTGGCAAAATGGGTCAAAAGAAGGACTTGACAGGCTCAGAAGAGTCAAAAAGTGAGATATCTTGCAGAGGGATGCAGCACTCTTAAAATTGCAAAGCTTCTGAAGCGTGATCATTGAACAATCAAGCGTTTCATTCAAAATAGTCAACAGGGTCGCAAGAAGCGTGTGGAAAAACCAAGGCGCAAAATAACTGCCCATGAACTGTGAAAAGTCAAGCGTGCAGCTGCCAAGATGTGCCCAAAAGCACAAGGTGTGCAATACTTATCGACATGGCCAAGGTAAGAAAGGCTGAAAGACTACCACCACTGAACAAGACACACAAGCTGAATCGTCAAGACTGGGCCAAGAAATATCTCAAGAATGATTTTTCTAAGGTTTTATGGACTGATGAAATGAGAGTGAGTCTTGATGGGCCAGATGGATGGCCCGTGGCTGGATTGGTAAAGGGCAGAGAGCTCCAGTCCGACTCAGACGCCAGCAAGGTGGAGGAGGAGTACTGGTTTGGGCTGGTATCATCAAAGATGAGCTTGTGGGGCCTTTTCGGGTTGAGGATGGAGTCAAGCTCAACTCCCAGTCCTACTGCCAGTTTCTGGAAGACACCTTCTTCAAGCAGTGGTACAGGAAGAAGTCTGCATCCTTCAAGAAAAACATGATTTTCATGCAGGACAATGCTCCATCACACACGTCCAAGTACTCCACAGCGTGGCTGGCAAGCAAGGGTATAAAAGAAGAAAATCTAATGACATGGCCTCCTTGTTCACTTGATCTGAACCCCATTGAGAACCTGTGGTCCATCATCAAATGTGAGATTTACAAGGAGGGAAAACAGTACACCTCTCTAAACAGTGTCTGGGAGGCTGTGGTTGCTGCTGCACGCAATGTTGATGGTGAACAGATCAAAACACTGACAGAATCCATGGATGGCAGGCTTCTGAGTGTCCTTGCAAAGAAAGGTGGCTATATTGGTCACTGATTTGTTTTTGTTTTGTTTTTGAATGTCAGAAATGTATATTTGTGAATGTTGAGATGTTATATTGGTTTCACTGGTAAAAATAAATAATTGAAATGGGTATATATTTGTTTTTTGTTAAGTTGCCTAATAATTATGCACAGTAATAGTCATCTGCACACACAGATATCCCCCTAAAATAGCTAAAACTAAAAACAAACTAAAAACTACTTCCAAAAATATTCAGCTTTGATATTAATGAGTTTTTTGGGTTCATTGAGAACATGGTTGTTGTTCAATAATAAAATT
Organism: Bufo gargarizans; assembly: GCF_014858855.1. Taxonomy (NCBI): domain Eukaryota; kingdom Metazoa; phylum Chordata; class Amphibia; order Anura; family Bufonidae; genus Bufo; species Bufo gargarizans. Next base: position 547,160,470 of record NC_058082.1, on the reverse strand, counting down.
AATCCTCAAAAATACAACTTGCCTAATAATTCTGCACTCCCTGTAGTTCTCTTATGGGATATCTGGCTATTTTTTCTTAGACATTAGACACCTATTGATTCTCCCTTGTGAATTCTTAGATGATACACAAGATTTTCTTTATGTTTATAACATTTCCCACATTCTGTACATGAATACGGCTTCTCTTCTGTGTGAGATCTCTGATGTTTAGCAAGATGTGATGTCTGACTAAAACATCTTCCACATTCAACACATGAATATGGCTTCTCTCCTGTGTGAATCCTCTGATGTTTAATACAATTTGATATATGACTAAAACATTTCTCACATTCAGGACATGAAAATGGCTTCTCTCCTGTATGAACTTTCTGGTGTTTAGTAAGACATGATTTCTCAGTAAAACACTTCTCACATTCAGGACATGAATATGGCTTCTCTCCTGTGTGAGTTCTTAGATGTGTATCAAAGGATGACTTGTGAATAAAACATTTGCCACATTCAGGACATGAAAATGGCTTATCCTCAGTGTGATTTCTCTGGTGTCTCACAAAATTTGATTTATCACTAAAACACTTCCCACATTCTGCACATGAAAACGGCTTCTCTCCTGTGTGGATTCTGAGATGTTGAACAAGACGTGATTTTTCAGCAAAAGTTTTTCCACATTTTGAACAGCAATTTGGCTTCTCTCCTGTGTGAGTTTTCAGATGTATCGCAATATAATTCTTATTCTTAAAACGCTTCCCGCATTCTGGACATGAAAACAGCTTCTCTTCTGTGTGAATTCTCTGATGTTCAACAAGATGTCTGTTTGTATTAAAAACGTTCTCATATTCTGAACATAGAAATGGTCTTTCATTCTTGTGAATGGTCTGGTGCATATAAAGATTAGATTTATTTTCAAAATGTTTTCCACATTGAGTAATCGCAGACATTTCACCCAGTCTATGTCCAGTGCTATTACTGACAATCTGAGGTTGATTATCTTCTCTAGGTAACATTAGACATCTATGGAAGCCTCTCATCCAGTCTTCACCTGAAAACAAAATCATTTTTATAAGATGAGAGATTCTCTTTTCATAGTAAAACACAAAAAGTACAAAGGTGTAAGAAATATCCAGTAACATGACGTCAACTTTATTTATAGAAAGTAAGACCTGCCAAAATTATAAACTTTAGTTGCCAATCAAAAATGTTTTATATTTACAGATTAAATGAAGGTTATTACCAGATTTTATTAAACACATTAATAAATAACACCAGGAAAGATTAAAGGACCTTAACATGTATAGCTTGGAAGAAAGACGAGACAGAGGGGATATGATAGAAACTGCTAAATACATAAAGGGAATCAACAAGGTAAAAGAGGAGAGAATGTTTAAAAGAAGAAAAACTGCTACAAGAGGACATAGTTTTAAATTAGCGGGGCAAAGGTTTAAAAGTAATATCAGGAAGTATTACTTTACTGAGAGAGTAGTGGATGCATGGAATAGCCTTCCTGCAGAGGTGGTAGCTGCAAATACAGTGAAGGAGTTTAAGCATGCATGGGATAGGCATAAGGCCATCCTTCATATAAGATAGGGCCAGGGGCTATCCATAGTATTCAGTATATTGGGCAGACTAGATGGGCCAAATGGTTCTTATCTGCCGACACATTCTATGTTTCTATTAAACTGTTGGTACAAAGTGCCAGTTAGGAGTCTCCAGGTGCATAGAAACTGGAGATTTCCTATTCTAATTAATAAAGTGGTTATCTTATTTAAAAAAAGCATCTTGAAATTGGACAAACAATATGAGGGACATTTATAAAATGTTGTAATTTAGTTTTGTGCCACAAGTGATGTCCACATTTGATATAATGTCACATTTTGAGACTTTTGGTGAATGTTCCCATTTTCAGAAGTGGAGTGAATTACAGATTAGTCAGTTTTAAAGACTAGAACACTTTTATGCCTTATTTATTTTGAGCAATATTTGAAAAAGTCACAAAAGTGCAACCCCCTGAGGTACTTTTATGAACATTGAACTTGCACCAAATATATTGGTACTTTGAGCCATATCCTACATTTGATGCTATTTCACAAAGCAAAGAAAGACTTAAAGGGAACCTGTCACCAGGATTTTGTGCATAGAGCTGAGGACATGGGTTGCTAGATGGCCGCTAGCACATCCGCAATATCCAGTCCCCATAGCTCTGTGTGCTTTTATTGTGTCAAAAAAAACGATTTGATACATATGCAAATTAACACAAAAGAGTCATATCTTACTTGTGTGACCAGAGAAGAGTCATATTTTCAAGCTCTGACTCATCTCAGCTTAATTTGCATATGTATCAAATCGGTTTTTATACACAATGAAAGCACACAGAGCTATGGGGACTGGGTATTGCGGATGTGCTAGCGGCCATCTAGCAACCCATGTCCTCAGCTCTATACCCAAAATCCAGGTGACAGGTTCCCTTTAAAGAGGACCTTTCACCAATCCTGACATTGTGAACTAAGTATACAGACATGGAGAGCGGTGCCCGGGGATCTCACTGCACTTACTATTATCCCTGGACGCAGAGCTCACAGCCTGGGAGAATTTCTAAAACCCAGACAAAGGCAAAAATAAAAACTGTTCATACTTTGATCATGACTTCTGTTACACAGACTTAGAGACTTCAGAAGCAAACACTGTGTAGAGGAAAGGGTTAGATTTGAATATATATGTATATGTGTAAGAAGAATCCAAGGCAGCACACAGATATCCGTGAACAAAACGGGGTATTTTATTCACCCATGTGTAGACAGTTTCAGCTCACTCTATGGAGCCTTTGTCAAGCCATAATACAAAGTGCAATCTCAGGTGCTTATAAAGCATACATACTTAGCAGAAGTGATTACATAATTATATCTCAATTAATACAAAAAACATTAATAAAACCAGTGAATCTCAGTTGTACATAATTATACTGTAGGAAGAAGAGTCATATACCAAAAAGTGCTATGTGCCAAAAATATTAGCCATCAATACATCCAATTATATTGCATAACATCATCAATCAATATTCCCTTACAGGTGTGCATAATTGTGTTGATTAACCACTTAAGGACGCACGGTCGGTATTCCGGCGCCCCAGGGGTTAATCGGAACGGGATTTCGGCTGAAATCATTCAGCCGGCATCCCGTAACAATGCAGGGGGGGGGGGTCATATGACCCCCCCCCGCATCGACGATCGCAGTTTTGCTTTTTGCAGTTTCTGATCCCCGTGGTCCCTGACCGCGGGGATCAGAAACTTTAGTGTCCCTCAAACATAGATTCTACACCCCCCCTGCATGATTTTTTGCCGGCGGGTGGTGCAGGGGGGGGAGTTGTGGGCGGTGGGGGCGGTGCGGGAGACGAGCGGTGCGCCAGGCGGGATCGTGATCCCCGCCCGCCTCCCCTTGAAAATTCGTTGGTGTAGAGTGTGTATACCAGGGTGCCAGCACATTGCTGACACCCTGGTATAAACGGCTGTATTATACAGACATCAGACCCACTGGATCTTCAAGAACCAAGTGGGTCTGGGTCAAAAAAAAGTTACAAAAATTGAAAAAAAAGTAAAAATCAAAAAACACATTTATCACTGATTTAAAAATGAAAAAAATAAAATTCCCTACACATGTTTGGTATAGCCGCGTCCGTAACGACCTGATCTATAAAACGGTCATGTTACTTTCCCCGCACGGTGAACGCCAAAAAAATAAAAACTATTAGGAAATTTAAATTTTGCCCACCTTACTTCCCAAAAAAGGTAATAAAAGTGATAAAAAAAGTCGCATGTACGCCAAAATAGTACCAATCAAACCGTCATCTCATCCCGCAAAAATCATACCCTACCCAAGATAATCTCCCAAAAACTGAAAAAACTATGGCTCTCAGACTATGGAAACACTAAAACATGATTTTTTTTTTTGTTTAAAAAATGAAATCATTGTGTAAAACTTAAGTAAATTAAAAAAGAGTATACATATTAGGTATCGCCGCGTCCGTATCGACAGGCTCTATAAAAATATCACATGACCTAACCCCTACGGTGACCACTGTAAAAAAAAAAAAAAAAAACGGTGTAAAAAAAGCAATTTTTTGTCATCTTACAGCACAATAAAGTGTAATAGCAAGCAATCAAAAAGTCATGTGCACCCCAAAATAGTGCCAATCAAACCGTCATCTTATCCCGCAAAAAATGAGACCCTACTTAAGATAATTGCCCAAAAACTGAAAAAACTATGGCTCTTAGACTATGGAGACACTAAAACATTTTTTTGTTTTAAAAATAAAATCATTGTGTAAAATTTACATAAATAAAAAAAAATTATACATATTAGGTATCTCCGCGTCCGTGACAACCTGCTCTATAAAATTACCACATGATCTAACCTGTCAGATGAATTTTGTAAATAACAAAACGTGCCAAAAAATCTATTTCTTGTTACCTTGCCGCACAAAAAAGTGTAATATAGAGCAACCAAAAGTCATATGTACCCTAAACTAGTGCCAACAAAACTGCCACCCTATCCCGTAGTTTCTAAAATGGGGTCACTTTTTTGGAGTTTATACTCTGGGGGGCTTCAAATGGGACACGGTGTCAAAAAAAACAGTCCAGCAAAATCTGCCTTACAAAAACCGTATGGCATTATTTTCCTTCTGCGCTCTGCCGCGTGCCTGTACAGCGGTTTACGACCACATATGAGGGGTTTCTGTAAACTACAGAATCAGGGCCATAAATAATGAGTTTTGTTTGGCTGTTAACCCTTGCTTTGTAATTGGAAAAAAAAATATTAAAATGGAAAATCTTCCCAAAAAGTGAAATTTTGAAATTGTATCTCTATTTTCTATTAAATCTTGTGCAACACCTAAAGGGTTAACAAAGTTTTTAAAATCAGTTTTGAATACCTTGAGGGGTGTAGTTTCTTAGATGGGGTCACTTTTATGGAGTTTCTACTCTAGGGGTGCATCAGGGGGGCTTCAAATGGGACATGGTGTCAAAAAACCAGTCCAGCTAAATCTGGCTTCCAAAAACCATACGGCGCACCTTTCACTCTATGTCCTGCTGTGTGCCCGTACAGTAGTTTACGGCCACATATGGGGTGTTTCTGTAAACCGCAGAGTCAGGGCAATAAAGATACAGTCTTGTTTGGCTGTTAACCCTTGCTTTGTTGGTGGAAAAAATGTGTTAAAATGGAAAATTAGGGAAAAAAATGAAATTCTCAAAATTGTGCAACACCTAAAGGGTTAACGAAGTTTGTAAAATCAGTTTTGAATACCTTGAGGGGTGTAGTTTATAGAATGGGGTCATTTTTGGGCGGTTTCTATTATGTAAGCCTCGCAAAGTGACTTCAGACCTGTAGTGGTCCCTAAAAATTGGGTTTTTGTACATTTCTGAAAAATTTCAAGATTTGCTTCTAAACGTCTAAGCCTTCTAACATCCCCAAAAAATAAAATATCATTCCCAAAATGCTACAAACATGAAGTAGACATATGGGGAATGTAAAGTCATCACAATTGTTGGGGGTATTACTATGTATTGCAGAAGTAGAGAAACTGAAACTTTGAAATTTGCTAATTTTTCAAAATTTTTGGTAAATATGGTATTTTTTTTATGCCAAAAAAATTACTTTTTTGACCAAATTTTAGCAGTGTCATGAAGTACAATATGTGACTAAAAAACAATCTCAGAACGGCCTGGGTAAGTCGAAGCGTTTTAAAGTTATCAGCACTTAAAGTGACACTGGTCAGATTTGCAAAAAATTGTGAAATAGGGCTGAGTCCTTAAGGGGTTAAAAAAGTAATTAATTTAATATAGAATTCGGCGTCCGGAACTGGACACTGCGCAGGCGCGGAAAATATTACATCCCGCGAGACTAGCCATAGCATACAGCACTTAGCGGCCCACAATCAAGATGGCAACTCGGCACCAAACACGGACTGGGCATGCGAGAATTCTCTATTAAATTAATTACTTTTTTTGGTATATATGACTCTTCTTCCTACAGTATAATTATGTACAACTGAGATTTACTGGTTTTATTAATGTTTTTTGTATTAATTGAGATATAATTATGTAATCACTTCTGCTAAGTATGTATGCTTCATAAGCACCTGAGTTTGCACTTTGTATTATGGCTTGACAAAGGCTCCATAGAGTGAGCGGAAACATTGCAGTCTACACATGGGTGAAAAAAATACCCCTTTTTGTTCACAGATACCTATGCGCTGCCTTGGATTCTTCTTACATATATTCAGTTTGATCGAAATCCGTGATCCGTCTCAATGAATGGCACCACCTGTTGATTTGTGTGCTGCTCATCTATTTTTCTGTATATTTATATGTCCAATATGTGTATATGTGTATAAATGTGTGTGTGTGTGTGTATATATATATATATATATATATATTTATTAGCCCTGTATGGCCAGAGGGGGGAAGGTCATAATAGTGTTATGTGTGAATATATGGATATGTCTGTATGCCCCTGTATTTTCACACATGTCCATATATACTTATATTAGAGTTCTGTGTATATATAATATATATAGATATGCCCCAATTGTCTATGTGTATGTATATGTACTTATACATGTGGCCAGTTAAGTCCCCCAGTCACGGCGCCCCCCCCCCCCCGCCTCCTCTTGCATACCAGCGGGAGATGGCACCAGATGGCTGGATTGTCCACCTTCTGGTCACTTCAGAAGATCAATAGATCCTTTTGAAACATCCCCAGCAGGGCTCCCTCACCTTCTGTTTAGGGACTGTTTATGACATGGGTGTGTGTGTTGTGCCATAGTGTCTTTGTCTGTACAGATCCTGAGCCTCAGGGGGCCAGTCAGTTATGTGCTGCAGAAAAGATGGGGGGTGACCCTGGGGGCGTCCAAAATGGGGACAGAAGGTCCAGGGGGGCCAGTGCTCCCCCAATATACCCAAAATGACACCCCTAATGAGAGTAACTCGGCTAAAGCTCCCGAGCATAAATGAGAACAAAGAGAAAATGGAGCTCAAGACGCCAGAAATAGAAATAATTATAAATATTTATTTATGTCGTAAAAAATTCATCAAGATTACATATAACAGAATGCAATGATACAGGGACAAGAAGAGAACAGGGAAAAAAATGGCTAACAGCGCCACCCTGGATGGAAGGCTCTGGTCATAAATGTAAAAAAGGCACAATCAGCGGACTAGGTACATAATATGTTAGTACATAATAATGGCATAATAGCACCGCAGATGTCAATAATTACAGTAGTGAGGGTGAGTCTACAGGTATAGATAGGAAAGATGGGTCAGAATAGAAAAACCCATATCCCAAAGGGCAGAAAGCATCCAGTTTCTAAGTCAATGCCTAATGGCACAATAGAAGTCCATGTGAGACAAACCGGAATGCGCATAATAAGGAGGGACTCACCACAATAACGAACCAAGAGAGAACCAGCCAGGATGGTTTTTCTATTCTGACTAGAGTTGAGCGAACACCTGGATGTTCGGGTTCGAGAAGTTCGGCCGAACATCCCGGAAATGTTCGGGTTCGGGATCCGAACCCGATCCGAACTTCGTCCCGAACCCGAACCCCATTGAAGTCAATGGGGACCCGAACTTTTCGGCACTAAAAAGGCTGTAAAACAGCCCAGGAAAGAGCTAGAGGGCTGCAAAAGGCAGCAACATGTAGGTAAATCCCCTGCAAACAAATGTGGATAGGGAAATGAATAAAAATAAAAATTAAATAAATAAAAATTAACCAAAATCAATTGGAGAGAGGTTCCATAGCAGAGAATCTGGCTTCCCGTCACCCACCACTGGAACAGTCCATTCTCAGATATTTAGGCCCCGGCACCCAGGCAGAGGAGAGAGGTCCCGTAACAGAGAATCTGTCTTCATGTCAGCAGAGAATTAGTCTGCATGTCATAGCAGAGAATGAGGCTTCACGTCAGCCACCACTGCAACAGTCCATTGGCATATATTTAGGCCCAGCACCCAGGCAGAGGAGAGAGGTCCCGTAACAGACAATCTGGCTTCATGTCAGCAGAGAATCAGTCTGCATGTCATAGCAGAGAATCAGGCTTCACGTCACCCACCACTGCAACAGTCCATTGTCATAAATTTAGGCCCAGCACTAGTGTTGAGCGGCATGTCCCATATTCGAATTCGCGAAATTTTGTGAATATTCGAAAGAATATTCGTAAAATATTCGCGATTATTCAAATTCGTTATTATTTCGCATATGCGATAATTCGAATTTTCGCATCGCATAATACATATGCTATGCAAAATTCACATGTGCGTTAATGAAATCGCCTTACGAAGATTCGCAACTCAATTCAATCACTAATGTATGAATGCAATGCCCTTTGCCTCTGTTCTGGGACAAGTGTAGATATTCGCATGTGCGCTAATAAAATCGCCTTACGAAGATTCGCACCTCAATCACTTTCTAGGGAATGTGAGACTTTTGGGAATCAATCGAGATACAGTGGGGGGTGATGACAGTAGTTGACAGAGTACAGATCAATGTAATCTGTAAGGTGGAAAGTAAAATAAAAAATACGAATTTTCGTTAATCAAATTTTACGAAGTTCTACGTATTCGCGAATATGGTGCTATACTATATGAATGCACAGGCCTTTGCCTCTCTGTTCTGGGGACAAGTGTAGATATTTGCATTTGCGTTAATAAAATCGCCTTACGAAGATTCGCAGCTCAATTCAATCACTAATGTATGAATGCAAAGCCCTTTGCCTCTGTTCTGGGACAAGTGTAGATATTCGCATGTGCGCTAATAAAATCGCCTTACGAAGATTCGCAACTCAATCACTTTCTAGGGAATGTGAGACTTTTGGGAATCAATCGAGATACAGTGGGGGGTGATGACAGTAGTTGACAGAGTACAGATCAATGTAATCTGTAAGGTGGAAAGTAAAATAAAAAATACGAATATTCGTAAATCGAATTTTACGAAGTTCTACGTATTCGCGAATATGGTGCTATACTATATGAATGCACAGGCCTTTGCCTCTCTGTTCTGGGGACAAGTGTAGATATTTGCATTTGCGTTAATAAAATCGCCTTACGAAGATTCGCAGCTCAATTCAATCACTAATGTATGAATGCAAAGCCCTTTGCCTCTGTTCTGGGACAAGTGTAGATATTCGCATGTGCGCTAATAAAATCGCCTTACGAAGATTCGCAACTCAATTCACTAATGTATGAATGCAAAGCCCTTTGCCTCTGTTCTGGGACGTGCCGATATTCGCATGTGCGCTAATAAAATCGCCTTACGAAGATTCGCAACTCAATTCACTAATGTATGAATGCAAAGCCCTTTGCCTCTGTTCTGGGACGTGCCGATATTCGCATGTGCGCTAATAAAATCGCCTTACGAAGATTCGCAACTCAATTCACTAATGTATGAATGCAAAGCCCTTTGCCTCTGTTCTGGGACGTGCCGATATTCGCATGTGCGCTAATAAAATCGCCTTACGAAGATTCGCAACTCAATTCACTAATGTATGAATGCAAAGCCCTTTGCCTCTGTTCTGGGACAAGTGTAGATATTCGCATGTGCGCTAATAAAATCGCCTTACGAAGATTCGCAACTCAATCACTTTCTAGGGAATGTGAGACTTTTGGGAATCAATCGAGATACAGTGGGGGGTGATGACAGTAGTTGACAGAGTACAGATCAATGTAATCTGTAAGGTGGAAAGTAAAATAAAAAATACGAATATTCGTAAATCGAATTTTACGAAGTTCTACGTATTCGCGAATATGGTGCTATACTATATGAATGCACAGGCCTTTGCCTCTCTGTTCTGGGACAAGTGTAGATATTCGCATGTGCGCTAATAAAATCGCCTTACGAAGATTCGCAACTCAATCACTTTCTAGGGAATGTGAGACTTTTGGGAATCAATCGAGATACAGTGGGGGGTGATGACAGTAGTTGACAGAGTACAGATCAATGTAATCTGTAAGGTGGAAAGTAAAATAAAAAATACGAATATTCGTAAATCGAATTTTACGAAGTTCTACGTATTCGCGAATATGGTGCTATACTATATGAATGCACAGGCCTTTGCCTCTCTGTTCTGGGACAAGTGTAGATATTCGCATGTGCGCTAATAAAATCGCCTTACGAAGATTCGCAACTCAATTCACTAATGTATGAATGCAAAGCCCTTTGCCTCTGTTCTGGGACGTGCCGATATTCGCATGTGCGCTAATAAAATCGCCTTACGAAGATTCGCAACTCAATTCACTAATGTATGAATGCAAAGCCCTGTGCCTCTGTTCTGGGACGTGCCGATATTCGCATGTGCGCTAATAAAATCGCCTTACGAAGATTCGCAACTCAATTCACTAATGTATGAATGCAAAGCCCTTTGCCTCTGTTCTGGGACGTGCCGATATTCGCATGTGCGCTAATAAAATCGCCTTACGAAGATTCGCGCCTCAATCACTTTCTAGGCAATGTGAGTAAGATCTGAGCTGTTGGACCTTTGGGAAACAATCAATTATATGTGTACTGTAATTTTGTGGGGGGGGGAAAAAACAAAAAACGAATATTCGTTTTTACGAATATATAGCACTATATTCGAAATATTCGCGAAATCGCGAAGTTGCGATATTCGCGAAAAAAATTTGCTTTTCGAATATTCGCGCTCAACACTACCCAGCACCCAGGCAGAGGAGAGAGGTCCCGTAACAGACAATCTGGCTTCATGTCAGCAGAGAATCAGTCTGCATGTCATAGCAGAGAATGAGGCTTCACGTCAGCCACCACTGCAACAGTCCATTGGCATATATTTAGGCCCAGCACCCAGGCAGAGGAGAGAGGTCCCGTAACAGACAATCTGGCTTCATGTCAGCAGAGAATCAGTCTTCATATCATAGCAGAGAATCAGGCTTCACGTCACCCACCACTGTAAGAGTCCATTTTCATAAATTTAGGCCCAGCACACAGGCAGAGGAGAGAGGTCCCGTAACAGAGGATCTGGCTTCATGTCAGCAGAGAATCAGTCTGCATGTCATAGCAGAGAATCAGGCTTCACATCACCCAACATTGGAACAGTCCATTGGCATATATTTAGGCCCCGGCACCCAGACAGAGGAGAGGTTCATTCAACTTTGGGTAGCCTCGCAATATAATGGTAAAATGAAAATAAAAATAGGATTGAATGAGGAAGTGCCCTGGAGTCCAATAATATATGGTTAAGGGGAGGTAGTTAATGTCTAATCTGGACAAGGGACGGACAGATCCTGTGGGATCCATGCCTGGTTCATTTTTATGAACGTCAGCTTGTCCACATTGGCTGTAGACAGGCGGCTGCGTTTGAGGCCTAGTATTTAGGCGCTGGGTGACCGGTATGGATTTAGTGACAGAATTAGACTTGGAAATGCACAGTAGCGTGTGTGTGAAGTTATTCTGAATGACCCTATGTGCACCTTGAATATTATATACCCTTTTAGGGATAGATTTCAAATAGCTCTGATATAGCAGAAACCACTAAATTATGAAATTGCTAAATTGGGAATTGTATTTCAACCCAGAACAAGAAATGTGCTTGAACGGACACTAAATAACTCGCCCAGCTACAGCACTAACGACAGATTTAGCTGGATATGAATTTGAGGCCTAGTATTTAGGCGCTGGGTGACAGGTATGGGTTTAGTAACAGAATTAGACTTGGAAATACACAGTAGCGGGTGTGTGTGAAGTTATTCTGAATGACCCAATGTGCACCTTGAATATTATATACCCTTTTAGGGATAGATTTCAAATAGCTCTGATATAGCAGAAACCACTAAATTATGAAATTGCTAAATTGGGAATTGTATTTCAACCCAGAACAAAAAATGTGCTTTGACGGACACTAAATAACTTTCCCAGCCACAACAGGACAGCGTTAACGAGAGATTTAGCAGGATATAAATTTGAGGCCTAGTATTTAGGCGCTGGGTGACCGGTATGGATTTAGTGACAGAATTAGACTTGGAAATGCACAGAAGCGTGTGTGTGTGAAGTTATTCTGAATGACCCAATGTGCACCTTGAATATTATATACCCTTTTAGGGATAGATTTCAAATAGCTCTGATATAGCAGAAACCACTAAATTATGAAATTGCTAAATTTGGAATTGTACTTCAACCCAGAACAAAAAATGTGCTTTGACGGACACTAAATATCTTGCCCAGCAACAACAGTACAGCGGTGGGTAACGAGAGATTTAGAGGGAATTAAATTTGAGGCCTAGTATTTAGGCGCTGGGTCACCGGTATGGATTTAGTGACAGAATTAGACTTGGAAATACACAGTAGCGGGTGTGTGTGAAGTTATTCTGAATGACCCTATGTGCACCTTCAATATTATATACCCTTTTAGGGATAGATTTCAAATAGCTCTGATATAGCAGAAACCACTAAATTATGAAATTGCTAAATTGGGAATTGTACTTCAACCCAGAACAAAAAATGTGCTTTGACGGACACTAAATATCTTGCCCAGCAACAACAGTACAGCGGTGGGTAACGAGAGATTTAGAGGGAATTAAATTTGAGGCCTAGTATTTAGGCGCTGGGTCACCGGTATGGATTTAGTGACAGAATTAGACTTGGAAATGCACAGAAGCGTGTGTGTGAAGTTATTCTGAATGACCCAATGTGCACCTTCAATATTATATACCCTTTTTGGGATAGATTTCAAATAGCTCTGATATAGCAGGAACCACTAAATTATGAAATTGCTAAATTGGGAATTGTACTTCAACCCAGAACAAAAAATGTGCTTTGACGGGCACTAAATAACTTTCCCAGCTACAACAGGACAACGGTAACGAGAGATTTAGAGGGATTTAAATTTGAGGCCTAGTATTTAGGCGCTGGGTGACAGGTATGGGTTTAGTGACAGAATTAGACTTGGAAATACACAGTAGCGGGTGTGTGTGAAGTTATTCTGAATGACCCTATGTGCACCTTCAATATTATATACCCTTTTAGGGATAGATTTCAAATAGCTCTGATATAGCAGAAACCACTAAATTATGAAATTGCTAAATTGGGAATTGTACTTCAACCCAGAACAAAAAATGTGCTTTGACGGACACTAAATATCTTGCCCAGCAACAACAGTACAGCGGTGGGTAACGAGAGATTTAGAGGGAATTAAATTTGAGGCCTAGTATTTAGGCGCTGGGTGACAGGTATGGGTTTAGTGACAGAATTAGACTTGGAAATACACAGTAGCGGGTGTGTGTGAAGTTATTCTGAATGACCCTATGTGCACCTTCAATATTATATACCCTTTTTGGGATAGATTTCAAATAGCTCTGATATAGCAGAAACCACTAAATTATGAAATTGCTAAATTGGGAATTGTACTTCAACCCAGAACAAAAAATGTGCTTTGACGGACACTAAATATCTTGCCCAGCAACAACAGTACAGCGGTGGGTAACGAGAGATTTAGAGGGAATTAAATTTGAGGCCTAGTATTTAGGCGCTGGGTCACCGGTATGGATTTAGTGACAGAATTAGACTTGGAAATACACAGTAGCGGGTGTGTGTGAAGTTACTCTGAATGACCCTATGTGCACCTTCAATATTATATACCCTTTTTGGGATAGATTTCAAAGAGCTCTGATATAGCAGGAACCACTAAATTATGAAATTGCTAAATTGGGAATTGTATTTCAACCCAGAACAAGAAATGTGCTTGAACGGACACTAAATAACTCGCCCAGCTACAGCACTAGGGACAGATTTAGCTGGATATAAATTTGAGGCCTAGTATTTAGGCGCTGGGTGACCGGTATGGATTTAGTGACAGAATTAGACTGGGATATGGCCAAAAAATGAACAGACTATTGCTGGTTAAATGCACTTGGTGTGACAGCTTCACCCTGATGTAGGCTTTAGCCAAAAAACAACCACACCATTGAGGGTTAAATGCACTTGGTGACAGGCGCAGCTTGCCCCTGATTTTGTATATGGCCAAAAAATGAACAGACTATTGCTGGTTAAATGCACTTGGTGTGACAGCTTCACCCTGATGTAGGCTTTAGCCAAAAAACAACCACACCATTGAGGGTTAAATGCACTTGGTGACAGGCGCAGCTTGCCCCTGATTTTGTATATGGCCAAAAAATGAACAGACTATTGCTGGTTAAATGCACTTGGTGTGACAGCTTCACCCTGATGTAGGCTTTAGCCAAAAAACAACCACACCATTGAGGGTTAAATGCACTTGGTGACAGGCGCAGCTTGCCCCTGATTTTGTATATGGCCAAAAAATGAACAGACTATTGCTGGTTAAATGCACTTGGTGTGACAGCTTCACCCTGATGTAGGCTTTAGCCAAAAAACAACCACACCATTGAGGGTTAAATGCACTTGGTCGCAGCTTGTGCTGGCGCACCACAAGACACAAAATGGCCGCCGATCACCCCAGAAAAATGAGACTGACAAACGGTCTGTGCAGCCTAAAAACAGTGAGCAATTGAGGATCAGCAGCTCAATGATCCACAGCTGCAGATCGATCAGTTAATCAAGTCCTTTGGAGGAGTTAATCTGCCTAATCTCGCCCTACTGTCGCAGCCGCAACCTCTCCCTACGCTAATCAGAGCAGAGTGACGGGCGGCGCTATGTGACTCCAGCTTAAATAGAGGCTGGGTCACATGGTGCTCTGGCCAATCACAGCCATGCCAATAGTAGGCATGGCTGTGATGGCCTCTTGGGGCAAGTAGTATGACGCTTGTTGATTGGCTGCTTTGCAGCCTTTCAAAAAGCGCCAAGAAAGCGTCACAAAAGCGCCAAGAAAGCGACGAACACCGAACCCGAACCCGGACTTTTACGAAAATGTCCGGGTTCGGGTCCGTGTCACGGACACCCCAAAATTCGGTACGAACCCGAACTATACAGTTCGAGTTCGCTCATCCCTAATTCTGACCCATCTTTCCTATCTATACCTGTAGACTCACCCTCACTACTGTAATTATTGACATCTGCGGTGCTATTATGCCATTATTATGTACTAACATATTATGTACCTAGTCCGCTGATTGTGCCTTTTTTACATTTATGACCAGAGCCTTCCATCCAGGGTGGCGCTGTTAGCCATTTTTTTCCCTGTTCTCTTCTTGTCCCTGTATCATTGCATTCTGTTATATGTAATCTTGATGAATTTTTTACGACATAAATAAATATTTATAATTATTTCTATTTCTGGCGTCTTGAGCTCCATTTTCTCTTTGTTCTCAGTTATGTGCTGCAGTCTGAGTGCATGCATTCCCTCACATGCACACAATAATGTCATAGCCCTGCACCTTGGGTGCAGGAGGGGGGGGAAGGAGGGCGTGAGAGTGACTTATGTATGAGTCCAAGACAAAGGGAGGGGCGCTTGGGACTTCACCAGAAGGAGAGAAGACATGGATCATCTCCTGGGAAGAGAATTAACCGTCTGAGTATACACTGGCATTGCATTGTATCTCTGCCCTTGCAGTGCCAACCATATTTACCCCTTCCTTGCACAGCAGCATCAACCCCTGTTGGTGTAACCCCTGCAAATACCCTGGCACTGCATTGCATCTCTGCCCTTGCAGTGCCAACCACAATTACCCCTTCCCTGCCCAGCAGCATCAACCCCTGTTGGTGTAACCCCTGACCTCCCTCCCTATTATCCCTACCTTGCCAACCCTGAACTACTGCTCCCTGCCCTGCTGTACCCCAGCAGCAGCCTTCAGCCCGGTGTATCTGTGGCCTGCATTAACCCTTGCAGGTCCCAGTAAGCCCTTCTACCCCAGTCCCCTGCACCTTGTATTAACCCCTCTATTGCTACTGCAGCAGTACAATAACCCCTTCACTGCTGCAGGTGTGTGTTTCCTATTTCCCCTAGGGATAGTCCAGTGATAGTAAGGGTGGGCTGCTTTTGTATGTGTGTATGTTAGTTAAAGTTTGTGGGTGGCGTTTGGGATTGTGTAGTTAGTACTGTATTTTTAGTGCTATACTGTTAGTGTATTGTATGCGTCATTATTTAGAGTACCGTAGGTATCAATAAATATTGTGTGTTATTTGTACCTACTGTGTAGTGTGTTTTATTAGCGGTAGCTCGTTCAGTAAGGCACATGCAGCTAGGTTGGCGATTAGTGTAAGGCAAAGTAATAGTGATATCTTTATTTAAGATATAAATAGGTGGAGTCATCAGTAGACGATTTCTCCTATTTGTGTATATAAATTATTGATATTTGCATAAAAATTGGTAATTAATAATCTCCCTTAACACACTGTTACACGAAATCAGACATTGTCACACAGCCCAGTTCTGGCCACACAATTCAGAGAGAACATCAGATAGAACTCAGGAACTAAAAGGTAAAACTAATGAGCACATAGACAAGAGGTGCAAATTCAGACTGAGGAATGAACACCCTTATAACCAGATTAGAGAGGCACACTGTGCACTGCCACACCGAAACATTGCCCTAGATACATAACCAAAATATCCAGCAACCAAGTCCCACATTTCATAAGCGGCACAGAAAACAATTTTGTGTGGTGAGGGACATGGTAGCAGTGGCTTATTAGTTAAAAAATGTCATGGTTAAAACAGTTCTTTCTAGCCTCATAATTTCCATATTAAACCTGATTTACAATTACTGTGCCCAAGACTCATGTTTCCCCAAATGTCTCTTTAATAACACATTACTCCCCCCCCCCCCCCAGGTATTGAATACAAACTGCCTAAATTATCAGACAATTTTATTTGTTGACAGAAGGGAGAGGACATCTAATACTACATGTGTCATCCACTCCGTCTATTACTCAGAGAAACATAAGACCACACTAGCTCTGCTTGGAACCGGTGCTGGGAAAGCATTAGAGTGGATTGGATTTTCCTGTGGAGAGTATTAGAGACGTTCCATTGTCCCCTGCATTTATCATATCTGTTTCTTCACACTGCTATAACCCACAAACCCTACGCTGTCTGATACATTCCATATTCACAATGGCATTTGGCCGGGCTGCCCCCTTGTTTATATTAGTTATGGAAAGCCTCATTCAAAACATTCTAACAATCTCCTGAAATTTCTAGCTTATGAGTTTTAATGTGGCATTTACATTTTATTTACACTGCGGTGACACATTGTCCTTATACACAGCACAGATTACAATATCTTATAATTCCATCAACTCACAGTCAATTCAGTGATACTTACCAGACATGAACCCTCCACAAATTCCACAGGACATGATCTCCAGTCAGAGTCTTCTCCTCAAGTCACTGATCTAAGTCACTTCCCTTGGTGAATTCCAGCTTTCTGGGCCATGCTTGGGTCTTTTATACCTCTTTGGTGGCTATAGCTATCTGCTCCTCCTCTTCCCCCAGGAGACGCCCAGTCCAACCTTCATAATGAATGAAACCTTTCACCTTCAGATCTGGCTTCCCTCAGTACCATATACAATTGAAGAATAATCTATTCATCAACCAGTTTAGCATTTTCTGGCCTCCTGAGATGGTCCTTCATTTACACATTGTATTGGCAGGGTAGAGACCTATTGTTCACACTCCTATTTAGCATCTGTAAGAGATTCCTGGGAGACTCCTAGACCTTTTCATGTGAGAATCAGTGTAAACAAAGATCATTTTACATCCTGATGAGATACATTCCATCCATAAAAAACACCACATGACTCCATTGGTAGAGTGAATCGAACTCCATGAAGTGGAATTCAATATGAATTTCAGCCGAATCTCTTCGAGCTTTGGGGTAGTGAATGGCTTTTCCCTGAATGACATTAAAAAATTAAAGAATCATACTTACCTCATCCATTTTAGCGTGAGGAGATAGACATCTTCATCTTGATTTGAAATTCTCCCATGAAATCCCATGCGTAGTGACATATGGAGTCACCATGCCGGCTGGCATGAAGATGTCATCTCGGGCCGTGCAAAATTTCGTGCCAGATCTTTAAGCAAGATAGCGGCGTCTGGCCTGTCATTATCAAATGGATGAGGTAAGTATGATTTTTCTTTATTTTGCACTGCATTATTGGTGTCAGATGCCATGATCATGTATGATCGCGACAACTGAGGGGTACAATGATGGAGCTGGTGCAATCGCTTCATAACAATGTTTTTTTTAGTTAAATTTGGCAAGGTAGTCAAATTACATTTTTCAATACTTCGCTTATCACTACTCTCCATCTATAACTCACAGAAATGAAATACTTTAGATTATATCAGCTTTTAGAGATTTCTTCATCCATAGGTCCTTATTTCTTACAGAGCTGATTTAAAGAGTAAATTACTCTAAAAAAAAAAAAAAAAGGTTTTAT
The DNA here is from genome assembly GCF_014858855.1 of Bufo gargarizans. Taxonomy (NCBI): domain Eukaryota; kingdom Metazoa; phylum Chordata; class Amphibia; order Anura; family Bufonidae; genus Bufo; species Bufo gargarizans. Next base: position 547,142,122 of record NC_058082.1, on the reverse strand, counting down.
TATGCAAAATAACAATATATGTATATACATTTTACATTGTTATAATCACACTGACCCATTGAATAGTTATTATATCACTATGGCTACATTTACACGACTATTGTTTTAGTTCGCATCTGAGCCGCATTTTTTGCGGTTCAAATGCATACCCATTCGCTTTAATGGGGCCGCAAAAGATACGGACAGCACTTCGTACTGTGGCTCCGCCAAAAAGGTAGAACATGACTTATTCTTGTTTGTTTTTAGGACAAGAATAGTCATTTCTTTAATGGGCCCCTTGTTCCATTCCAATGCACACGCACACGCACACAGACTGCTTCCCTATTTTGTGGATACGCAATTTTTATACCGAAAAACACGTCACGGTCATGTTAATGTAGCCGAATATTGCACAGTGAACACCAGAAAACCCAACTACCTAACTACTAAAGGTATAATCAATGCAAAAACTTTTGTCCTTATGAAACAAACTTGGCTATAAATGTAATGCTTTAAAATAGTATGAAATCTAATAAATGATGAAAAAGTGAACCTCTTGTCATTCTGTGAAATTAAAATAATAAAGTTCCAAAGATATACCACTATTGCTCCACTGTGATGTGTCAATGAGGCCCCGCCGTGTGTATCGTCTACCACAGGCATGCTCAACCTGCGGCCCTCCAGCTGTTGCAAAACTACAACTCCCATCATTCCCGGACAGCCTACAGCTTTCAGCCTACAGAAGGGCATGGAGGGAGTTGTAGTTTTACAACAGCTGGAGGGCCGCAGGTTGAGCATCCCTGGTCTACTACATTCACAGAGACGTGTGATTGTCCACATAACAATAGTGAGCGATCCTCACCTGGACATTATCCTCACAGTGACAACTACTCCCATCATTCAGATAGTGATTTCCCTCCCCCAGATAATAGTACAGGGGTTTTGTCACAGTGTGGCTTGCTGTGTCACAAGTTGCCGTGCAGGCTGGTTGCCGGTCCTCTGCTGTGTGTGCTGGTTGCTGTTTGGGGTTCGCTGGCTGCAGCATTCTGTGATTAGTGTGAACTGACACTTGTTTGTTCTGTGTTTCTTGTTACTCCTGGTTCTTGTGGGGTTAACATTCTCTGGTATCGGCCTAGTTGTGGCTTATCAGGTACCCTTGTTATGTAGCTATTTCTGTTTGCTGTGGGCCCGGGAGTCTGTCTGTCTCAAACCTTGCCGGGTGCAGGAGCTATGCACCTGACCTGGGTTATTCTATCTGCCCTGTCTGTGTGGCCACCTACTAAGTAGTCATTGTCACCTTATCTGGTTCTATGTTTAGTGTCACCACCATGTGTCATCCTGCATGGGGTCCAGACATTTGCCTGTCTGTCATGGTCACCTTGTCTGGTTCCATGTTTGGTTTGTGACCGCTTTGTGTCTTCCTGCATGGGTTCCAGACATTTGCCAGTCTGTGCAGCTCCGCCTGTGTCCGCCATGTGTCGTTGCACATGGGGGAAAGGGCATCTGCTAGGCCTGTCTGTCCTGTCTGTTTATGTTGTGCATGTTCTATGCCTTCGGTGAGAGGGCTTCTGGTTTCTCTAGAGGGAGGACATCTTTGTCTTCTTTATGGTTCTATGTTTTGTTCTTGTTAGCCTAACAGTGCTTAACTACTTCTGTTCATATCCTGTTTATGTTCTGCCTTTGGTGAGAGGGCTCATGGGTTCTCTGGAGGGTGGACATCTAGTCTGTGTGCAGCTCTGCATAATACCGCAATGTGTCATTCAACCTGGGGTATAGGTATTTGCTTGTCTGCCTGTTTGGGCAGCTCTGCCTGAGACTGCCATGAGTGTGGATTCCTTGTCCTGTCTGTACTGTGTCCTGTGCGTTTTGTTCCGGTTTCAGTATGTGTGTTTGGGTTCAATTTCTTGTTTGTGTGGACTGCTGGTGCTTGCACCAGCAATCTCTGCAGGTAAGAGGCCAAGTACACTGGTACCATCTTGGAGGTGCAACCAGTGAGCCTCGGCTAAGTTCATCCCCACCATCTGGGGCTCTGTGAAGAATGGGGCTCAAACAGTCTGGTTTTGGCCCCAAGTAAGACAGGTGCACTTGGTCCAATGGTATTTACCGCCTCTGGCCCCTTAACTGCTTATCCAGTTTCCTGCTTTGTCTTGATCTCTATAATAAAGTATTATTTTTTGTCTCTGGCATGTCTCTGTCTTGCTGGCTTTTGTGTTTGCCTGAGATGTTCTAGCGGTCAGTTGGACCCTTGCTAGAACATGACAGGTTTGGGGCAAAAATAAATCAAATCTAAATGAGAAACTTGAAATTTAATTTGGGGAGGGAAAAATATAGGATATGGTTGAACACTTTACAGCAAGCAAGTTCCCAGGCCTCTCAGCGATGTGCCTAGAAAAACACACCTCTTTTACCCCTCTGGCCCACCCTTGTTTCCTATTAATAATGGGCACAGCAGTGAGCAGGCGCCGGACAAGGGTGGAGCGGCGCAGGCAGAGGAGGAGGTAATAATGGGAAATGAGGGTAGGCCAGAGGTGTGAAAGCGGTGTGTTTTTCTAGGCACATGGCCGAGGGGCCTGGGCACTTGCTGCAGCCCCTGGGAACTTGCCAAAGCTCATTAGCGTAAGTTTAGACAGTCTCTTTTTCAACATCTTGGCGAGCGACAGAACAAAGAAAGGTACCATTGTAAAGAGGGCACAGGAGTCTATAACCTGATCTGAGCGGTCTAAAAGGTTCAGATTAGGTGACAGACTCCCTTTAAATGTACATTTTGTTTCTTACATATTTGGCATTGTTTTTGACAACTTGGAAAAACATGGAAATTCATACTTTTTTTTTACACACATTTTTTTGTAGCATTTTCTTTGTCACACACTTTTAGCAGTTTAACTGGGCAGTTTTTTTTTCTAAAGAGAATCCCGTGGTATAACACCTAAATAAAAGCCAAACCTAGAGCATGCTGCATTCTGGAAGCGACATCATGGACTCAGAAAACTCAGCAAAAACTAGGGGTAACATCACAAGAAATGTAGGGTTCTTCATTATTTTCTATTTTGTTAGACAGCTTTTTGCCAACTAAATGTTGCATAAAACAAATAATTAGATAAAAACAATATTTATGAAACCAGCCTAATGCCTTAATCCTTTGAGCTCATGCACACGGCCGTTGCCAATTTTTTGGTCTGCAAATTGTGGATCCGCAACATACGGAAACTGGCCGCGTGCATTCTGCATTTTGTGGAACGGAATAGCCATCCCTATATAGAAGTATCCTATCCTTGTCCATTTTGTGGACAAGAATATGACATGTTTTATATTTTTGTGGGGCCGAGGATCGGACATACAGATGTGGACAGGGTGCACTGTCCACTTTTTTTTTTTGCCCGATTGAAGTGAATGGGTCCACATCCAACCACGTTTTTTGTGCATGAGCCCTTATTCACACTTCAGTGTTTTGGTCAGTGAGTTCCATTAGTTATTTTGAGCCATAACCAGGTGCCAGTGCCGTGTGCTTTTAAACCGGCTGCTTGTTAACAGCGTCAAACATGCGCTTACCCATAGCTCAGTGTCTCTCAGACATGATTTACTATTGCCGTTATTGCATTCAAGAGCTTGAGCAGGGGGTGTGAAAAAACTAAATTAAAAAAATGAAGGAAAAGAGATAACATGTTTTTCTAAAAATGTAGGAGACTAAAGGGTGTTCTATACCAACTTCCAGGGCAATTAGAGGCAATTTGGTTTGGCTTGAACTAATTCTAATCTGAACCAATGTTTTTGAAAAATTTGGTAAACCTAAACTGACCAGAACCTTGAATGATTCGCTCATCTTTACTTTACACATGTTCAGGTCATACTGGGACCTGTAGTTTCAGGCTTTGCATACTTATATGTCAATGGCTAACTTGACTGTGCAGATGATATCTGTATGTAATGAGCTTGGTTCTAGTACTGTAAGTATTTAATGAGCTCGGTTCCATGCTGTCTTTATGTACTTTGCTTGGTTCTGGTGCTGTATTTATGTAATGAGCTTGATAAGGCACCACTACTACTGGGATGCACAATATCCTCTCTATTCACTGAATAGGCTTCATGATGAACTACTTAATCACAAAGTGCATTTCTTTGTAAGTAGCCGGTGCAAGGACAAGAACTGTCGATTGTGCGCTCCCCATTATTATATCCTTCAAATGCTCCGTTCGTACATGATCACTGCATCTGATATACATAACATAGTGTAAAATAAAAACATACTTTTCTGCGCCACTTATGTGCAAGGGGCCAGCCGCCACCATCTTGCTTGAAGATCTGGGCAGAAATATTGTGCGGCCCAAGATGACGTCATATGTCACTACTCACAGGATTTCACCAGAGATCTTCAATTAAGATGGTGGCTAGCCCAATATATACGCCAATCACCAGACATATATGGTTTAAAATGTAAAAAGATGGAAATCAAACAAGCTGCTTATGCAGATGACCTTCTTATGTTGATCACCAACCCACTGCGCGCATTTCCCATACTTCTGCAGGTCTTTGACTCATTCAGCTTTATTTCTAACTATAAAATAAATCCCAAGCAATGGGTATTAATGTACAATCTACAGTCATTAGCAAATTATAAATTACTGCCCCTTTCCTTTGGACAAAAGAACATATTAAATGTTTAGGGAATTAATATCACCCCCAAACTAGATCAACTATTTAATGCTAACTACCGTCCCCTACTAAAAAGTATCCCTGATATACTAAAATCCTGGTCCCCTACTTTCATCTCATGGTGGGGCAGGAGGAACATTTTTAATTCCTTAGTGGTACCTAAGATCAATTATATCTCCTACAGACGTTACCTATTAAACTCCCCCGTGAGTTTTTTGATCAATTCCGGAAAATAAGCTCCAGATATATATGGGGTAACATTAAACCTAGGCTAGCCTTTAAGATTTTACAGCTGCCTTATGATAAAGGTGGAATAAATCTACCCTCTATACAGAGGACATATAATGCTATACAACTGGATAGAGTTTTGGATTGGGTAAGAAAACCCCTACACAAGCAATGGATATTGCTGGAAGAAGAACAGATCAATAAGCCTCTGAGATCCCTGGTCTTTTCTGATCCAAAAGAACTTCTTGTTCATAGAGATTGCTCCCTGCTTACAAACACTTTACAAACCTTACACAATGCGAAGATCAGACAATACTGCTTAGAATTCCCCTCCCCCTTAACAACAGTGTCTGACTGCCTACATAGAGACAGAGAAGCTTCACAAACATTACCCCGGCAGTTATCTGAGTGTAAAGTAAGACTGGATGACTTATTAGATGATACAGGGGTGGGGGCGGAGCCTAACCGCTGAACAAGACGGAGGCTTGAGCAGGAGCTCTCTCCCATCTAACCCACATTGCACAGCTTTTGCACACTCTAAATAGTCTGAAAATGGGCAAAATTGGCAGAGATAGATCCAGAGACGCCCCTGACACTCCAAGATCTAAGAAAAATCTGGGTGAAATGGACAGATTCTTCAGCAAGAAGTCGACACTGTCCCCTGCCCGTGCAGCTAAGATGGCGGCCCGCCGCATAGAAAAAGAAGCAGAGCGGGAATCAGATGAAGAGGAAGGAGAGGCCGATTATATGGATACCCCTGAAGAGGAGCCAGCTCAGAAAGACAGCGACACTCTAACCAAAGCCTTCTTCAAAGAGACATTATCCCAAGCCCTTGCTCCTCTGCTTCAGGAGGTCCGGGACCTCAGACATGACATGCGCGCCCTGGGGAATCGGGTCGAACAATTAGAGACCCGACAAGAACATGCTACGTCCCACAGTGCCGAGCTAATAACAGCAATGGAAGCGCAGGTCTCCTCTCTTAATAATGCCTTCCTCATGATTGAGGACCAAGAGAACAGGAGCAGACACAAGAATATTAGGCTGAAAGGGCTGGACGAATCGATTACCCCAGACGAATTGGAAGCAGTTGCTAAATCCTTATTTGCTAAACTTCTAGGGGATACTAGAGCAGCAGGGATTACTATTGAAAGAATTCATCGCTCGCTGCGCCCAGTTCCTAAAGAGGGCGAAGCCCCCAGAGATGTAATCTGTGGTCTGCTAAGTTTCAAGGACACAGCAGCCATTTTACAAGCTGCCCGCAAGAGCGCAGACCTGAGAATCGGTGATTCCTCCATATCGCTATTTCAGGACATTGCATCATCCACCCTAGCGAAACGCAGGATTTTAAAACCCTTGACCGACCATCTAAGGAATCACAACCTGCTATATAAGTGGCTATACCCGTTTGGGGTTACCTTTGCCAAGAATGGCCGACGCTGTGTGATTCGTTCTCCACAGGATCTACCCCAAGCTTGGAAGATCTTGGACGTTTCCCCTATAAAGATGGACAGCTGGCTTGCAGTGGATATTGCGGTTCCTAAACTCCCTCAACTTCTCATTCAAGAGACTTGGTCCGTACACTCCAAGCAAAAATCGCCCATCAACAGAAAGATGCAGGGGAGGAGAGACCTTACTTGATTCCATCCGAACTTGAGATAAGCTGGTTTCAGAGTCGCTATAACACAGATCGGGTGTGAACTAGCGCTGAAATGCATGCAGCAATGGCGACTTTCTCCTATTCCAGCGTCGCAGGTTTTTTCTGTCACACCCTTAAGTCTTTAAGTTTTTAAGTTCTTAAGCTTTTAAGTTTTCATCATACTGTGTTATATATGCAGATGTACAGACTCCTCCATATGGAGCCTTTGTTATAAGTCTTAGTATAAGTCTTGTTTAAGGTTCTCTTGATGTGCATTCTATTTGCAACCTTAATAGTTTGCCTAAATAATTTTGGTTTAATATTACTCTAATAAGGGGATCTTTCATCTATTAGCAATGTGGGTTAAGATGATCCGGGTTAGGATACACCTCGGTCCCTTTATGGTTTGCCACGGCCGGCAACGGTGGCACTTTTTCAACAGTATTCACCAAATACTTCTATTTTTCCCCATGCCTAGTTCACACACCTTTCTAGTTTTTAACCCCCTTCTAATTGTACTCAGCTTATTAACAGGACACGTGCTCACTTCATTAAATGGCCACTCTCTCAGCTTCTCTAAACAATATAGACATTGTCCACTGGTTTCACTTTGGGTTGTACCCCTCTTCATGCATACTCAGAATACTAAACAGCACTACTTACCTTATTTATCATGACAGACCTACATATAACTACCTTTAATGTCAGAGGCTGCAACACACCACAGAAAAGATCCCAAGTTTTCACTCTATTGAAGAAGAATAAGAGTGACATATGCTTTCTCCAGGAGACTCACTTTAAATCAAACAAAATCCCACAATTGTCTAAGGTGAGATACTCGCAATGGTTTCATAGCACATACGGATCTGCATCTAGGGGTGTTAGCATAGCAATTAGCAAAAATGTCCCATTTGTAATGACTGTTGTTCAGCAAGACCCTGAAGGCAGATTCCTATTTGTGAAGGGTAAAATTGGACACTTGGTTTTAACCCTTGCATGCCTATATGCACCTAATACCAGACAACATAGTTGGCTTAAGAAAACCCTCTCTAGATTTAATGACTTCGGAGAAGGGATTAAAATAATTGGAGGGGATCTAAATGTTTCCCTTAATCCCCTTAATCTGTTTCCCTTAATCCTCAATACACAAATTGTTGAATAATATGTATTTAACGGACACCTGGAGGTCAATTAACACCACGACTAAAGACTACTCCTTTTATTCAGCTGTCCACCAGTCTTATCAAAGGCTAGACTATTTTTTTCTCTCTAACCCCCACCTGACTATGCTGAAACAATCATACATAGGTCCTATTACAATCTCCGATCATGCCCCAGTCACCTCCTCCATAAATTTCTCCAATCTTCCAGCAAGGGAATGGGTCTGGAGATTAAACGAAACGCTTTTAGACGCTGAAAAACACATAGAAGATATTGCCCTTAAACTATCATACTACTTCCAAGAAAACAAACTACAAGACACACCCCAATCCATTATTTGGGAAGCCCACAAAGCTTTTATTCGCGGAGAATTCATTGCGCTAGGCTCCAAGATAAAAAAGGAAAGGCAGAAACAGCTTGATTCTCTTATCCATCAAATCTCTGTGATTGAATCTATTCAGAAGCAATCTAGGAGATCTGCTGCATCTGAGGAACTAGCTACTTTAAGGAGAAAACTAAAAGAATTACTCAATATTAAATGCGCAAAGGCCTACCAATATACTAAGTTTAAACAATACATTCATGGTGATAAGGGAAACAAATACATGACACATCTGATCAAGCAGAGAAAAGATGCCCAATTTATCACCTCAATCAAAACTAAAGAGGGTGTAGTGGTCTCATCCACCGAAGCTTTAGCAAAGGAATTTTGTTCCTTTTATGGCGCTTTATATAATCTAGATAAGGGGAGTGGCGAAACCCCAAACATGTTATCTGATTCGGTGAGAGCGAAACAAATGGATAACTTTCTGGAGACCCTAAAGCTTCCTAAAATTAGCCAAAAGGAGAGCTCCTCATTGTTGCTGCCAATAACGGAAAATGAAGTACAGAAAATTATTAAAAGTATGCCCTTGGGTAAAGCACCAGGACCAGATGGTCTACCAGCAGGATATTATAAAAAGTTTTCAAACATATTATCCCCACAACTGGCTAAATGGTGCCAAACTTTATCTACAGGCGAATCCCTCCCAAAACAATCTTTAGAGGCCATAGTTACCATAATACCGAAAGAAGGCAAAGACTCTCGTGATTGCGGTAATTATAGACCCATATCCCTGCTCAACATAGATGTAAAAGTCTGGGCAAAAATTCTAGCTTCTAGGTTAAGTTCCATAATACCTCGAATTATTAACATAGAGCAAGCAGGATTTGTGAAAGGGAGAGAAGGAAACTGTCAATCTAGTAGACTTATTAATGCCATTTATTGGGCTAAGAATAACTCTAAACCACTGGTGTTACTAAGCACAGACGCGGAAAAAGCGTTTGACCGGGTTAGCTGGTTATACACCCAAAAGACTTTACAAAAATTTGGTATCCCCGACCAGTTCATAAAAGCTAGAATGTCACTTTATCATAACCCCAGTGCCAAAGTTAGAGTTAACGGTACTCTGTCTAAGTCTTTTCCCATAACCAACGGCACCAGACAGGGCTGCCCCTTGTCGCCTTCCCTGTTCATAATGGTGATGGAAACACTATTGCAGGCTGTCAGGGACAATCCAAATATCCGTGGCTTGTCGCTAAACAAAACCGAACATAAATGCGCAGCCTTCGCGGACGATTTAATGTTGCTTATATCGAATCCGAAACAAGCTCTTCCCCATATATTAGATCTCTTCTCTACTTTTGGCACCGTCTCTAACTTCAAAATAAACTACTCGAAATCGGTAGCCATGGGCGTAGCATTAACCTCCCAAATGGTCCAATACCTCAAAACCTCCTTTCCCTTTAAATGGAACGATAACTCCCTTACCTATTTAGGAATTGAGCTCACAAAAGACCCCTCTAACCTGTTCAGACTGAATCATTTGCCTCTTCTTAAAAAGATTCAAGCTCAACTTCAATCATTAACATTACCTTGGGTTTCTTGGATTGGACGTAAGAATCTTTTGCAGACTTATATTGTTCCGAAAATAACTTATCTCCTACAAATGGTCCCCATCCATGTCCCTAACTCGTATTTTAAAAAAGTTAGACAAATATTTACCTCATTTCTTTGGAGGGATAAAAAACCTAGGGTGGCACACGACAAACTTATCAGGACTCGCCCAAACGGAGGAATGGGCCTACCAGATATACATTACTACTACAAAGCAATTCAGCTGAAACGCTGGTTACAAGTTTGTATACCTAAATACCGTACGATTGGTACAGATATAGAACTGGACCTTTTGTCCAGTAAACAACAGGCTGGGTTATGGGGTATCGCCACCTCTACAAACTCTCCCATTGGCTTAACTAAAGGCATTTATTTAACTATTCGTAGTCTTCAACCCGAAGTCCACCTACTTTCAGATCCCCCTTCCAACCTACCAGCAAATCTTGTGCCTTATCTCATCAAACCAGATCTGCCAGACATTCCACAATTCTGGGGTACCCTAAAAGAAATGTCTACATTTGACCTGTTATCGGAGCTGAGGCAGAAGGAAAAAATCTCCATCCTAGATTACAATTACACCAAAGAAGGAGACTTCTTGGCACAGCTGGAATTTCAAAATATATGTCAAGCTCTTCGCGCCAAATTTACTACCTCGCCTACTCTGACTTGGTTTGAACAGCTATCTTCCCATAATACTCTTCCCAGACATGGTATATCGCTTTTGTACAATTGGTTGATCCCCAAAAAAGGAAACAGTACTCCAGCTTTTATAAGAGCTTGGGAAAATGATCTAGATATATCATTTTCTCCCCAAGAGATTGACGCTATGTTCTTGAATTCCCATGGATTTTCCAAGTGTATAAAGGTACAGGAACATTCTTTTAAAACCCTTACCAGGTGGTACAATGATCCCCACAAGCTCTTTAGAATGGGTTGTGCAGATAATGATAAGTGTTGGAGATGTGGGTCCCAAACAGGTACACTGGGTCATATCATGTGGAACTGCCCCCTGATACGTGCGTTCTGGGAACAGGTTGAGATAAAGGTTAATGAAATTTGTGGAACTACAATAGAACTGACTCCTTGTTCAGTCCTTCTTTGGCTCCCGTCCAAGAACTGGAAGCCTTCGAAGTTTGACTTACCCACTCTGCTTATTCAATCAGCAAGGCTATTAATTCCAATAAACTGGCTCAGTACCTCTCCCCCGTCTTTAAAACATTGGTTTGAAAGGATCAACCAAGTCTTTCTGATGGAGGAACTCGCTAGCTGGGCAACCAGATCACTTTTTAAGTTTCTGAATCTATGGAACCCTTGGAAAGTGTTCCGCGACTCAATGAACTTCTAAGGGATTCTGGGATCAGACCTATTCAGTAAACTGATTCGAAATGAGATCTGACATTATACTTATACTCGCCATACATTCAAACTTAGCTGTCTAATAAAAAGTGCAAGCTGAGGGATTAGTTTAGTTTATTTATTTATCACTCGGGATAAGTTATACCCATGTATGAATGGTCTGCCTGAGATAGTGGTCTGAGGCCAACTTAAAGTGTACCTAAACTTTTTACATTCTATATACATTCACGTGTAATTATATAAGCTGAGCTGTTGACTGTGATAATATGCAAACTGTACCTTACCCTCCCCCCCCTTTTCCCCCCTCATACCCCCCTTTCCCTCTTACCTCCCCTTCCCTTGCCACCTCTCCCTTGACTTTTTATTTTTATTTGTATCTTGTTTTATAAAGGTAATCGGATGTCTATATCACATGAAAACTCTCTGAATGTAATAACATCCGCATCTTGTTTGAATATTCTGATTTCTTAAATAAAAAGAGATTTGTTAAAAAAAAGATGATACAGGGGTATTTCTAAGTAAATCTGAACTATCTTCCAAGTTATCCATAAACGAACTACATACAATGCAGTATGAATATCTAAAAGCACAAGCTAGGACTTTTCTTGCCCATCCTAGGTCCACTTCTGATCTCTCATGGTATGAGAAACTCCTAACTCAGACAAAATCCCCCACAAAAATAATTGCTAATATTACGAGACACCTCAGTTTGATGGACAAACCTAATTCCCTATATTACATTAGAGAATGGGAAAATGATTTAAACCGGACATTCTCTGACACTGAAGTCAGCATTTTGTTATCTGCTCCAAAACAGATATCTAGATGCATTACAATACAAGAAAATGCCTATAAACTCCTCACTAGATGGTACTTGACGCCACACAAACTGAGCAAAATATATGCCCTCACTTCCAATAAATGCTGGCGATGCCTTACACAAGTGGGAGACTTCCTCCATATTTGGTGGTCGTGCTCTAAGATAACAATTTTTGGAAGGATATCTTTTCCCAGATTAGAAAGACTTTAAATTTATCAGTGGATAGGTTACCCTGCCTTCCAGAAATAGCTCTACTCTCCCTTTTACCTTCTTCTCTGTCAAAAATGGAAAAGAGCTTGATAAGAATTCTGTTGGCTTCTGGCAGATTACTTATTGCAACAAAATGGAAATATGGGGACATCCCCTCTGAACTTCAATGGTCCGCTAAAGTCAATGATATAGCCAGACTGGAGGACTCTCACACTGGGAACTTAGGAACCATTCCAAATTTGATTAGATTTGGAGACTGTGGAAAACAAAGACATATTCTGATGATCCTAACGCATTTCTAACGTACGGATTACTACAAACCTTTTACACTAATTTTGGACAAATAACATGGTAGAAGGCTGGGCATGTCTGTAATGGAGCCTCCGAGTCATAAACTTATAATACAAGAGACCTTGATTTTGAGCGGTTTTTAACTGCTTGAACAACCCTAAAATGTTTTTTCATTATTTGATTGTCTAGAGCAGGGGTGCACAACCTGCGGCCCTTGATACCATTCTGTGCGGCCCCCAACCATCTGGTAACAGACATGTATGCCTATGTCTTGTGGCTGCTTACATGTAATTTTCATGTATTTCTCCCATTAGATGGGAGTCCTGGAAGTGTAACTAGACATTAATGGTATATAAATTTTAATTTCGGCCCTCGTCATTGGTTCAGTCAGGCAATGTGGCCCCCAACCAGGAAACGTTGTGCACCCCTGGTCTAGAGGAACTATTGTTGCCCCCCCCACCCCCATAGCACATGACTCTCTCTTTCTTCTCTCCCACCACCAATTATCCCTTCCCTCCTTCCTCGCCTTCATTCCATACCTTCCCCTCCCAACTTCCTTTATTATTCCTAACAGATATTATATTTTATTATGGTCTAGATAATGTGAGGTCCCTCCTCATTTTGAATACCGTAAACTTTATGGATAATTATACAATAACTGTTATTTTAAAACTTTAAGCCTTTGTACTAAGATCTGTAAACAACTGCAAACTGATTTACTTTATATTGTCCAAATGCGATCATACCTTGCTATACATTATGGTGACTGCATATTTCTTTACAGTATGTCACTTTAGACCATTTTATATTGTGATTGCTGATTTATTTTCCTAATAATAATAATAAAAATAATTTTGAAATAAAGATGGTGGCTAGCCCATTGCAACCAAATGGAGCAGGTAAGTATTTTATTTTTTTATTTTGCAGTATTTCAGGTTAAAGCAATTACCGTAGCTACCACAAAGGTATGTGTATGTCAGCTGTGTAGCAATGCTGTGTTTGTTAGGTGTGTATACCAGTGCTATTTGTATATATGTGAGCTGTGTAGCAGAGCTATGTTTGTTAGTAGTGTTGATCACGAATATTCTAATCACAATTTTTTATCGAGAATATCGAAAAAATTTGCGAAGATGTAGAATATAGTGCTATTTATTAAACCTATAAATGCTGCTATAAAAACAACCATAGAATGCCCAGTAGAAATATAAATACTTTATTAGATCATCAATGGATCACCAAAATTCATAAAATATTTTTTACACAGATATGCTATGGAGAATAATCAGCAAAACAGACTGGAAACAATAGTCCCCCCCGTCGGTGCCTCAAACACCCACCAAGCAGATGAAAAACATGTCAGTGTGATGTGCAGTGAGGTGATTCACCAGTAGAGAGTGTCAGTAAACATCCACTACAAGTGTCTGTGATATTCAACTCACTGCACAACCCAGGGAGAGGTTATAGTGTGAAAAAATACAGCAAAAAATGATGATACAATGGAGCACAAAGTCACATAACATCCATCAGATACGTCTAGATGCAGTCTGCCCATATACAATAAATCAAGGATACCAGGCTGTACAATCAAACTCCCACACAAAAGATATCCACTGGGGACGTGAACATACCCACAGACATGATGGAGGGTGGAAGGAACCCCGACGCGCGTTTCGCCTCAGCTTCGTCAGGAGGTTAATGTGAGTGAGGCCATGGCTCCCCCTTTATACCCCTCATGCAGCTACACCTTTAATTAGTATGCTTCAGCTGATACTTATTTACTTATAAATATTTTATGAATTTTGGTGATCCATTGATGATCTAATAAAGTATTTATATTTCTACTGGGCATTCTATGGTTGTTTTTATAGCAGCATTTATAGGTTTAATTGATTGGTTCTCTGGTTGCCCTTATTTACGGTATTATAGTGAGGCCTTCTTTCTTCCTTTTTCGGTTCTATGTTAATATATTGTCTGTTTTTACAGATAGTGCCTCCAAATATATGGACTTCAGAAAACGAGATAAGACCTGGGCAACACAACTCGGGTCCATCTTTGGAGAATCAGCGGCGGCTGGGGCAGAGTCCAGTAACATAAAGGATTTGAAACTCAAAATTAAAGATCTGTTGCAAAAACGGATCAAAGTCTGGTGGAATAAGGCTTCACTTGAGCAGTACCTCCAGAGAGAAATTATCCCGCGGGGTTTAAGATTACAGCTATTTCCTGCCTTTGAGGTGGAGGATCCATCCTTTGTAGGGAAGTGGGAGGACACACTAACTCGGTGTTCCCGCACCCTAATTGAGCTCCTGATTGGGGCAGATAGAAAAACATTGGAGGTTGTGGAGAAGGAGATTGATAGTTTACGGGAACAGATACAACGGATGGTACCAGCTGAAGCTTGTGCATCATTTGATGGTGAACTGGAGGAAGATCTGGTGAAATGGGAAAAAGAAATCCAGGCCCTTAAAGTGAAAAAATTCCAGAGAGATCTGGTTGATTTTCAGAGTAACAAAGTATATCGGTGGCACATGACAAGAAGCCGCACACGAAATTCATCACTCTCTTTATCCACAACTTCCACAAATAGTCAAGGATGTGGAGAGCATTTTTTAGAGGAGCGCCGGGGATCCGGCGAGGGAGGCGGCGAGGAAAATTGGACCTCCCGTTTAAGAACAGCATCTACAAAGCGAAAGACAAGGCAGAATTATGCCCTGGGGAAACGAGCAAAGAGATATTAAAGGTAATAAACTTGTCAGATACTGTTCTTACACAGCCTCAACTAATTGTCTTGCGGAGGGGTCTGACTTTTTCACCGACGGGAAAATTTGATTTTTTCCTGTCGGTGAAGGACTTGGAACTCTTCGCAAGAAAACTGTGTTTTAAAAAATACTTCAATAGGGGTGGAGACCAATCCGATCTCTCCCCTATTGAGATACAAACTTTAAATGATTTACAATCTCTATTGGAGGAACAGGAAACAGATGTGTCCAAATTTCCCGTGCACCTGCACCGCCGATCACAGCATTGGCCCCCTACAGCCTCTTGTCCAGCAGTTGACATATTTGTTAAATTAGTTAAACAAGATCTTGAAAAACTATGCGATAACAGATCGCATGATAATCTCAACAGAGAGTTACGGCTGGCTATGAAGGAACTTAAAAATATGAAAAATATTGTTATAAAACCTGCGGATAAGGGGGGTAATGTTGTGGTCTGGCCGGTGCGGATGTACGAGAAAGAGGCCTTTAGACAACTGGGGGACATATCCTGTTACCAGAAACTAAAATCTAATCCTATGATACAATATAAAAATGAGCTGGATGGTATCTTGAGACATGCATATGATAAGGGCATTATAGGCATGAAAATGTGGGAAGGTTTGACCACCGAATTTCCGGTACTTCCCACATTTTACTTATTGCCGAAAGTACACAAGGACCCCAAAACACCTCCGGGCAGACCGATAGTGTCTGGGATTGGGAGCCTGTGTGAGACTATTTGCCGCTTTGTGGATTACTATTTACAAAAATGTGTTGAGACCCTACCCTCTTTCGTACGGGACACCACTGATGTCCTTCACAGACTCAGTGGTGTGCATTTGGATAAAAACATGGTTCTGGTCACGTGCGACGTCGAGTCCCTGTATACTTCCATCTGCCACGACCACGGGCTGCGAGCGTCACGATTCTTTCTCAATACAACCAAACTAGACAGCGATCTGGTTGATCTAATCATGACGCTGTTGGAGTTTGCATTGAAACACAATGCTTTTACATTTAAGGATCGCTATTTCCTACAGCTCCGGGGAACTGCGATGGGGGCGACTTGTGCGCCCTCATACGCAAATCTTTTCCTGGGGCTGTGGGAAAGGGAGATAGTCTTGAATTTGGAAGGTCATGACGCCGTAGTCTCGTGGTCAAGGTATATTGATGATGTGCTGTTCATCTGGCAGGGCTCGACGTCGCACTTGAAGAAGTTTATGGATGATCTTAACTCCAATGATCAAAATATAAAATTAACGTGGGTTTATAGTGGCGAGCGTGTTGATTTTTTGGATCTTGCTATTACTGTGGAGAACGATGGCCTGTTGGGCTTTGACATACATCGGAAGCCCACGGCCACAAATTCATTACTGTTCTCCTCCTCTTCGCATCATCCACAAGTCGCTCGCGCTATACCCATTGGACAATTCTGTCGAGCTAGGAGAATCTGTTCTAGCGAAGTAAGCTTCGAGCGAGAGGCAGCGGATCTCTCTAGGAGACTCCGAGAGAGAGGGTATAGCCAAAAAGTAATCAAAAAAGGCTATGATAGGGCCAAAAACTCCTCGCGGGATAGTCTACTCAAACAATCCTCACGCAAAAAAGAAAAAGAAAAAGATTTTGGTTTTCCTAGGTTCATCACCAACTTTAATGCCCAATGGAGACAAATACAAGATATTCTCCACAAACACTGGCAGGTTCTTCGCACAGATAGAGACCTGAAAAAGGTCATCTCGGATAGGCCTTTGGTCACTTGGAAGAGAGCTAAAAACTTGAGAGATATTGTGACCAGGAGCCACTATGTGGCCCCCACTAAGGGAGGGATATTTGGAGATAGGGGCCCACAGTGGGGTTTCTTCCCCTGTGGTGATTGCACAGCATGCAAATATATGATTCGGTCAGATAAATTTACCAACACCAACAGGGAGAAGGAGTATAAAATTGTGCATCACATCTCCTGTAAAACGGAGGCGGTGATCTATCGTGCTGAGTGCCCCTGTGGCCTGGTCTATATAGGCATGACCACGAGGGCACTCAGAACGAGAGTCCTGGAACACATTCGTGACATTAAGGCTGCTGCCGAGATTACAGAGTGCGAGAAACTTAGAAAGTTGAAACCAGTGGCAAAACATTTTAGGGAGATGCATGGTTGTAACCCCAGGGGTATTTTGTTTAAAGGGATAGACCGGGTACGGTTGGGGATTAGAGGGGGCAATATTAAACGCTGCCTCCTCCAAAAGGAGACCAAATGGATGGTTCTGCTCAATACAGTGACTCCTCATGGATTGAATGAGGCTTTGAGTTTCAAATCCTTTATTTAGGGTAGCGTTGTTACTGAATTTTTTCAGTGATTTTAACTGTTTTTTATTCCATTTAGTTCTTGTGTGGACATGGTACGATGAGTGGAGGTGTTCAAGTTGAGGAGGAGTTCCCATATGTATCGGAAATTCTATGATGCTAATGGAAGGGAAGATATCAACAGAAAGAAACATTATGATCCTTCTATTTATTTCTGCGTGGGTGGTTCCATAGTTATTTGATAAGGAATCTGCTATGATATATGGGCTAGACTATTGGTGAATGAATTTGTATGGAGTATAATTGGAACGTGATGTTGTTTTAGAACTTTATGTACATCATTAGGTGATGTTGTGCCCGATTAGGCTGGTATAACCATGATTGATGGTGCCCAGCTGTTTTTGGACACACCCTCACCTTCTGATATGAATAATCAACTTTATGAATATCTATAATTATGAATTTTGGAATTTCTACTCATTTAGCCAATATTTTCTGCACAGGTTAGGTCGTTGGAGGGTGTAATATAGTCTGTGCTGGGAGATATTATTGACCAGCACGGCCTTCTTATATAAGTTCACAATGTTCGTTCTGGACAAGTAATTATGCACATGATGGGTGTTGGTTGATGCTATTGACCAGCACGGTCTTCTTATATTAATTCACAATTTTGGGTCTAGGGTAAATGACTACGTATATTTTGGGGTGTTGCTGGGGTGTGGCGATGGGCCTGACTGCACTGAGCCCACTTGGTTAAGGTGGGCTCGGTGACACTCTGGTCCATCGATCATCCCCCGCAATACTTCACATCAATTATAAATGAAAACATTTTTCCTTCCTCCTTCTAAACGTTGGTGGAACTTGCTTACGATATGTGTGAATTGAACGGATTACTGTTTTTACTTTGGAAGTATTTAAGCGGTAGTATAATCTCACAGGGCCTATGTAGTCTTATTTTGAATGGGCTAGATAGGACGGGACCTCTACTGGTTAGGGCCCATACCTATATAATCATTGTTGCACGGGTCACTTATAGTTATTTTTGATAATATTGGTGATAACATAAGATTGGAATTCGTTTTTCTGAAACATATTGCTCCTTTCTGTACATATACATAATTGATATACATACACCATATCTTAGAGGAAATATATATCAATTATTATTTAATACAATCATGTTCATAAAGTCTGCTCATTATAAATTTCTGTAATTATATATGGAACCATGATGTCATGGATACGTAAATCTATTGTTAAATCATGATGTCATGGATACGTAAATTTATTGTTAAAAATCATGGGACCTAATTCATTATAAAAAATCATGCTACTCCTGATATATAAATCTGTAAAATTCGTGTGTATCTGTAATTATATATGGAATCATGATGTCATGAATATGTAAATCTATTGTTAAATCATGATGTCATGGATACGTAAATTTATTGTTAAAAATCATGGGACCTAATTCATCATAAAAAATCATGCTACTCCTGATATATAAATTTGTAAAATCGGTGTGTATATGTTTTCATAAAATCATGGGGTGCAATGTATAAGAAATTATGCTACATTTTATATACTTAACCATGGTGTGAAATTTATGAATATTTGTATGAAAAGATGAAAGTATGGAATCATGTTTACAGCATTATTAGCGTAGACTCTGTATTTATTTTCCTTTCTTTATTTTCTGCTGATTTATTTTTATCTATTTGTTCTCTCCTCAACTTCTTTTTCACCTTTATTTTTTCTTTCCCCCCCCCCCCCTGTATGTATCCCAATCATTAGCCATGCATATTCAGCGGTCTTAAGGCATTTCCGGATTTTATACACCTTATGTAAATCCCACTAAGGGTTAAGACTATTCGCCATATATTCGGACGGGCTCTGGTATTCTCTGAGCCGTTCTGGCAGGTTCGTTGCATAGGCTGATATAGCGCTTGGCCAGGATGCGCTGTGCGCCGGGTCACGTGGCGACGCGGCTACGTTTCCTTGGGAGGCGGGCTGGAACGCACGTTTGCGTTCCACCCCTCCTCCTGATGAATGCGGCGTCTCCATGATGTCCTCGGCGTACATCATCGGGCACAAGCGCTCGATAAATAAGTATCAGCTGAAGCATACTAATTAAAGGTGTAGCTGCATGAGGGGTATAAAGGGGGAGCCATGGCCTCACTCACATTAACCTCCTGACGAAGCTGAGGCGAAACGCGCGTCGGGGTTCCTTCCAGCCCTGTGTTCGGTGCTTCCACCCTCCATCATGTCTGTGGGTATGTTCACGTCCCCAGTGGATATCTTTTGTGTGGGAGTTTGATTGTACAGCCTGGTATCCTTGATTTATTGTATATGGGCAGACTGCATCTAGACGTATCTGATGGATGTTATGTGACTTTGTGCTCCATTGTATCATCATTTTTTGCTGTATTTTTTCACACTATAACCTCTCCCTGGGTTGTGCAGTGAGTTGAATATCACAGACACTTGTAGTGGATGTTTACTGACACTCTCTACTGGTGAATCACCTCACTGCACATCACACTGACATGTTTTTCATCTGCTTGGTGGGTGTTTGAGGCACCGACGGGGGGGACTATTGTTTCCAGTCTGTTTTGCTGATTATTCTCCATAGCATATCTGTGTACAAAATATTTTATGAATTTTGGTGATCCATTGATGATCTAATAAAGTATTTATATTTCTACTGGGCATTCTATGGTTGTTTTTATAGCAGCATTTATAGGTTTAATTGATTGGTTCTCTGGTTGCCCTTATTTACGGTATTATAGTGAGGCCTTCTTTCTTCCTTTTTCGGTTCTATATAGTGCTATTTAGTCGTAATCGTGAATATTCTAGATTATTTTTTTTTTATATAAAATAAAAACAGGCACTCACCAACTGGTATGTCTATAGTAGAATATTTATATAATAGAGTATATGATAAAATCTCACATAAAAATTATAAAATACATAATACGATGTAATATATCATAAACTAAAATAATACACTGAGATTGGTCTATCTGTAGTTGACAAAATACTGATGAGGTTCAATAAATAGTTGCTTGCATCAATATAACTTGTGCAAAATAAATATATTTGATCTGTGAATTTGTGAAGAAATATATATGTGAAAATTCATAAAAGAGAATAAAGTGAAAAAAGAAACATATAATAACATATAGTAATATCTTCTTATATGTTAACTGTGTCCATATAAGGCTGATGTAGCAACTTGATGATTTCCCTACAAAAAGTTCTGTCCAGTATATTGTAGCACTATTGTAGCAAAGTGAAGTCACAAATATGTATCAGCATACAGGATCCGCACTCCAGGTTCAAGGATATAAGCAGTGATCGGGTTTTTAGAGTGGGGCGTCCCCCTATCTGTAAACCCTCTTACCTTGCCTTTCAGAATGCTTGTCACTGTGTAGTTTCTGCTGCCGATGATAGTTGGATCCTTTGTACCACTTGATATGAGATCTGCTGTTTTTAGATTTTAAATTTCCCGCTTGTTGCTCTCCGGTCTCGGCGTTCCACGTGGTGTCAATACGTATCACCTTCCAGGAAGCAGTATGCAGTATGCAGGGATCGCGTAATCTCGCGATAGTTCAAATCAGCTTCTCTTTCGCTGGTATCCAGAGACTTATGTTAACCGATGATTTGTGGGTCTCTTTCCTCGGGTTAGGGTGGGTAGTGTATCACTCGCAGGACCAGCCAGACGCGTTTCGAGGGGTCTCCCTCTTCCTCAGTGGCCATATATTCCATTACCAGTAGAGTATCGGAATATGTGGATTCCTTTTTGCAACGATATGTCCCTAAGACCAAATCCTATCTTAAGGATACGGGACAGTTGCTTGATTTGTTACGGGATTTTTGTGTTTTGACTGACAATACATTCCTTATGACAGTGGACGTCACGTCCTTATACACAATTATACCTATTGAGATTGGTTTACAAAGTGTTACGTTTTTTTATGGATCAGGATGAGCAGATAAAAGATATTCAGAAGGTTTTTATCTTGGATTGTATCACCTATTGCTTGGAACATAATTATTTCTGGTATGGAGAGGATTTTTTTGTGCAGGTTTCAGGAGTTGCAATGGGTGCAAAATTCGCAAACCTGTTCATGGCTTACTGGGAATATAAATACATCGATTCTAAGGCTTACACCCCTATGATTAATGGCACTCTTTGTTTATGGAAGAGATATATCGATGATAGCCTGTGCATTTGGCAAGGGGATGAGCCATCCTTAGGCTCCTTTCACACCTGCGTTCAGGTGTCCGCTCGTGAGCTCCGTTTGAAGGGGCTCACAAGCTGCCCTGAACGCAGCCGCCTGGCCCTAATGCATTCTCAGTGGAGGCGGATCCACTGAGAATGCATCCGTCTGCCAGCGCTCAGCCTCCGCTCAGCTCAGTGAGCGGACACCGGAACGCTGCAAGCAGCCTGGCCGTGCGGAGGCGAGCGGATCCGTTCCGACTTATAATGGAAGTCAATGGGGACGGATCCGCTTGAAGATGACACCATATGGCTCAATCTTCAAGCGGATCCGTCCCCCATTGACTTTCAATGTAAAGTCTGAACGGATCCGCTCAGGCTACTTTCACACTTCGAAAATTTTTCTAAGTTATAATGCAGACGGATCCGTTCTAAACAGAGCCACCGTCTGCATTATTATGAGCGGATCCGTTCAGAACGGATCCGATCGAACGCTAGTGTGAAAGTAGCCTTAAAAGATTTTCTGTCCTATATAAATGATAACAGCTGGAACATTATTTTTACGGAAAACATCAGTAAAAACAAAGTCCAGTTCTTAGATCTTGAGATTTCCTTTAATAAAGATAAGATCCATACCATCACATACTTTAAACCTACTGATAGAAATAGTTATATAGATAAAAGTAGCTGCCATTATGATCCATGGATCAACAACATCCCTAAGGGCCAATTTCAACGGATTAGACGCAATTGCACGGATATAAAGGATTATGAAGAGCAAAGTAATATAATATTAACTAGATTCAAAGAAAAAGGCTATGTTCCTGAGTTATTAGATAAACAAAGAGAAGAGGTTAAGGGTAATAAAAGTACTTCAGATGTTGGTAGGTTAAAAAATAAAACAGAGGGTAAGGAAGATAAACACAAATTTGCTTTCATGACCACTTATTCCATTTTTTGCCCAAAAATAAAAAAAGTTATTCAAAAAAATTGGGATATATTAAAAAATGATCCAGTAATTGGTGATTCTGTACCTAATCACCGCCCTTTTATTTTTAGAAAAGCACCGAGTTTGAGGAATAATATTGTGCATATTGTGGACAAAAAGATCAGGAATGCCAATAAGGTTATAGTGGGGACAAATAAAAATGAGTTCAGAATCAAGGGGAATATGTCCTGTGAAACAGCGGGGGTCATATATGTTCTGGAGGGTCCCTGTGGCTTATATTGTGGGGAGGACCCTGCGCAAATTAAAAATTAGGATTGGTGAACATATTAGAAATATCAAAAAAGGTTTAGAAACCCACAGTGTTTCTGCACACTTCAAAAGTGTTCACCAAAAGAATCCGACAGGTCTCAAATTTCTAGGGGTGGAAAAAGTGACAAGATTCTGGAGAGGGGGCGACCCAGTCAAACAGATTAATAAAAAAGAGGCACAATGGATTTTTGACATTGATTGCCTCCAGCCCAAGGGGCTCAATATAGAGTGGGAAATTAGGGCAGCGATGTAACCTTTTCTACGATAGTATTTTAGGGATTTTATGTGGCTCCTTATTATATATATAATTTTTATTTATTTTTTGGGGATTGTTTATATAGTAGATATCCAGTTTTTTCTTTTGTGCTTGTGATTTTTTATGTTTGCGATTTTTTTATTAATTACCATGAGCATGTCTTTGTATGATTATTATACTCCTTCTATTTTGGATATGGAATTTTATAGCTTAAGGTTTTTATAGAATGTGTTTTTATAGAAGTGATGTATTAGTATGAATGTATTTAAGATTTTTTCTGTTTTATATATGTATGTACTTTCATTGCTATGTGGGATACTGTGATATAATATGGGATCATTGCCTATGTTAATGACCTGAAAAGGTGGTGTGCCGGACTTGATAGAGTTAATTCCTGACACAGAAGCACCTGCTTAGGTGCATAAATAGACACCGGCACTTACCTTTGTAGAGCCCCTGATGAAGCCTTCAGGCGAAACCCGGGTCGGGCAGTGATATTTCAGATGATTTTATACGCTGATTTCTAGTGGTGCTGTTGTGAGTATAATAAAGCCTTTATCTTTGACATATTCCCGGGTACTGCACTATGTTGCTGATCTTTTGAAGGGTCACCGCTGTCCTGTGAAGTTTCGGTCGGCAGTGTGGCGTGTGCCTGTGGGGAAGTTTCAGCGTGGGATATGATTTAACTGCGCTTTCCTTCTACAAGGCGTTTCCAAACTACATCTACTTTGAAGCGCAGACCTGGACTCTAGTTTATTGATTGTATGGGGAATTTAAGGACTATCCCACCGCCCTGGTCTCTCTGTCAACGGTGGACGGCAGGTGGACGCATGAGGTGACCGTCGCCACAAAGTTAATGTATGAGTTAATAATTGGGAGAGACTTCCCCAGTTTCCCGGCACTATGGCCGGATATGAAAGTTACCGTTACCCAGGACACAGATGTAACCCTAGCAGAGTGGCCTGGCTCAGGGGGAAGACCAGAACCCTGGGAACCTAAGTCAGAAGGGCCAGCAGTAGGGGTGATCGCCACTTCGGTGGAAGAGGGGGGGACAACCCCGCTAAGTGGGATGGTGGGAGACGTGGAGGACTTGCTGCCGGATCCTGAGCTGGCAGACCTTAATGTCTCTGGGGATCATTTTGGTACCGCACAGCACCGGGACCGGATTCTGTCTCGAGCCTTGGAAAATGTGGTAATAGTTGAGGGCGAGATGCAACAACCGGAGGCTGAGTCTATGTTCCCCCGTTTTGTGTTCAACAGGAGATGCTGTACCAGATAAATCAACTACAGGGTGAACATATTGAAAAGCTGGTGGTGCCCAAGGCGTATCGCAAACTCGTGTTGGAGTTACAAAACCTACAAATGACTGCCAGACCACTTAGAAATTAATGTCATTTTATTACATGATTACACATATTACACAAACATGATTAAAAAGAGTATAGTACAGGGAAATAACCGACATCATCTGGAGGATGAACACAGCAGATACTACGTCCATAAATCTGTCCATCTATGTTCTATAATGGAGAATAAAGTGCAAATGCAAAGACATGTTCATACATAATCAAAGGACATAGAACGGTTACCCATGCTGTGTCTCCTCCAGGATGGCGTCAACCCCGACGTGCGTTTCGGCGAACCTTTGCCTGGGAGTAGCGTCATCACTGGGGAACACAGGTTAAATACACCAGCAAACCAATCACCACACATGAAATAATAATATTAGGCCTCATGCACACGACCGTCGGAAAATGCACCGTTTGGCATCCGCGTCTGTAATCCGTGTTTCCAGTCCGTGAAAAAAATAAGACCTGTCCTATTTTTTCACGAACAACGGTTCACGGACCCATTCAAGTCAATGAATCCGTGAAAAATCACGGATGCACACAAGATTGTCATCCGCGTCCGTGATCCGTGTCCGTTTTTTCCTATCATTTCAAAGGCAAACTTGACTTCGATTTTTTTTTTCATTTTTCATGTCCGTGGATCCTCCAAAAATCAAGGAAGACCCACGGAAGAAAAAACGGACACGGATCATGGAACAACAGAAACCGTTATTGCGGACCGGAAAAAAATACGTCTGTGTGCATGAGGCCTTACTCTGTATCATCTGTGCGACTCAGGAAGTGAAATGCGGTCGCGCCAAACAGAGCTTAGAAGTCATATGATCTGCTCTATATCACGTGATCGCGCCTGCTATCACGTAATGATGGCTACAAAGTATCGCGAGTCCGTGTCTCCACCATCGATGGAAGCATTGCGCGTGAATGATAAGTATTAAGGCTGATTTCAGCCTGTGTTTGTGGGCGGGGCGTAGCTCCCTATATATTCCCTCCAATACCTTCCCACAGGCGGTGTGTCTCACTTACTTTGTAGGAAGAGCACATCTAGCCGGCCTCCAAGTTCACTTGTGTCTGGTGCGTCTTGCTGTTCGGTGTACGTCCGGAGAGAAGTTCCTTCTCATCAAGTAAGTCCTGCTAACTTCGCATCGGCGCGGCCGGCAGCTGCGCTCTCTCATTCCGGCTTGCGGTCCACGGTGGAACGCATCGGCTTCCGCTGTCTCCCCAGCCACTTCCTGCTGAGCGCAGATCGGGCCGCTCGCTTACCCATCGGAGACGCCTGAAACTCGCCTCGCACAGCGTGAGCATAGCAGTGAGTCAGGAACAGGTGGCGCGTGCCTCACTGCTGAACCTTTCCTCAACCACTTGCCAGACGCAGAGATCGGGTCACTCCCATCACGGCTGGCAAGGGCTGGCATCAGGCGTCTCAGCTGGTCCAGTCTACTGGCATCCTTAATGTACTTGGACAGTACAGGATTAGGCCATTCCTTGTATGTTACCTGGATCGTCCAGGCCACGTTATGTGTAATTATGTTACCTGGATCGTCCAGGCCCGGTTCAATGTTGTATGTCACCTGGATCGTCCAGGCCATGGTCTGTTGCTATCGGTTACCTGGTTCGTCCAGGATTGGGCCATTGTTGTATGTTACCTGGATCGTCCAGGCCCGGTTCAATGTTGTATGTCACCTGGATCGTCCAGGCCATGGTCTGTTGCTATCGGTTACCTGGTTCGTCCAGGATTGGGCCATTGTATGTTACCTGGATCGTCCAGGCCCCGTTATGTGTAAATATGTTACCTGGATCGTCCAGGCCCGGTTCAATGTTGTATGTCACCTGGATCGTCCAGGATTAGGCCATCGTCTGTACGTCTCCTGGATCGTCCAGGCTCAGTGCAATGCGGTACGTCACCGGTCCGTCCAGGCCATGGCCTATTGCCATCGGTTGCCTGGATCGTCCGGGATTAGGCCATTGTCTGTACGTCACCTGGATCGTCCAGGCCCAGTGCGAGGTGGCACGTCACCTGGATTGGCCAGGCCATGGCCTATTGCTATCGGTTACCTGGATCATCCAGGATTAGGCCATTGTTGTATGTCACCTGGATCGTCCAGGCCCTGTCATGTGTAAATACGTTACCTGGATCGTCCAGGCCCGGTTCAATGTTGTATGTCACCTGGATCGTCCAGAATTAGGCCATCGTCTGTACGTCACCGGGATCGTCCAGGCCCAGTGCGATGTGGTACGTCACCTGGATCGTCCAGACCATGGCCTATTTCTATCGGTTACCTGGATCGTCCAGGATCAGGCCATTGTTGTATGTCACCTGGATCGTCCAGGCCCTGTCATGTGTAAATACGTTACCTGGATCGTCCAGGCCCGGTTCAATTTTGTATGTCACCTGGATCATCCAGGTTCAGGCCATTGTCAGTACGTCACCTGGATCGTCCAGGCCATGGCCTATCGCTATCAATTGCCTGGATCGTCCAGCCCCAAGCAATTGTTGTATGTTACCGGAATCATCCAGGCGCCCGTCACGTGTGGCACGTTTCCTGGATCGTCCAGGCCCCAGTTCATTGTCGCCCGGCACATGGACCGCCAGACCAGTCCATGGCACAGGTCTCGGGACCATTCAGGTTCGTTCAACGTGGTGTCACCTATATCGTTCAGTCTGGATCTGGCGTTCCTTGTTAACTAGTTCGTCCGGCCAAGATCGGCATGGTTACGTGGATCGTTAAGGTTCAGCTGTCTGATGGCAGGTCACGTCATTTTGTCCTTCTTGAGTTCCTAGGTCGTACCAGGCGTTGGGCAACATCCAGCTCCTTCAAGTTAGCCATTGCGGCTCCCATCTCATGTCACATCGGGGCTACCATACCCCGTCCGAGTCTGTCAAGGCCGGGCACGAGCCTTCCGGTCGTTCGTAGTGGTCTCGCGGTCCCCACTCTTCTCACAGCCACGTTTATTCAGTTTACAAAAATTTTCCCTCAGATTCCTAGGAGTGTCTCCAGCCGTCATAAAATCCAAAGTAGGCAAAAGTTCTGCAAGGTAAGATACACGCAACAAGATCCTAGCATTGGTAGGTTCTGTTCTTGTTTATTTCAGTCCATGTTTTCCTCACCTAGCTCTTATTGTTGACCTTTCTATCCGCGGCAATCCAGATCAATTCATTCTTCACAAGTTCGGTTCAGCCAAAGCGGATCCAAGATGTCCCAGTTGTCTGGTACAGAAGACAATGTGTCTTCCTTAGGCTCAGTAGTCTCAGGTCGCAGCAGCAACAGATCTCTCCGCAACTGGACCATTCCAAAGCTAATTGCTGAGCTAAACAGGAAAGGGATCCGGTATCCATCATCAGCCAGGAAAGCGGAACTTTATAGGATCCTGATGTCTGAGGCTGGGTCCTCCGAGGAACAATCTTCCTTGTCATCTATACAGCTGTCGCTTTCCCAGCTCCAAGCTTCCATCAACGGGTTAGCCAACTCAGTCTCGGACATCCAGTCCAGAGTTGAGGTCCTGGAAGTCCAGCCTTCAACGTCCGGCCAAAGCCAGGCCACCGTATCAACTCCGGCCGCCTTACAGTCTCTCCAAGGTATTAATATTCCTACCCCCCAAATTGTCCCATCCCACTTCCTACCAGAAAGTCTCAAAAAAGATATAGTGGCAGGCAAGGACATAAACCTAGCTTCCATCCTCATTGCATCCCATGATGTTGCAGAGAACCGCGTGATCAACTGTGGGGACGTATCAATAGTCATGAAAGCCAAAGATGCACGTCTCAGTAGGAAGCTGCCCATCCCGGAATTTGTCCTGGCCTTCAGTGTTTATAGGGATGTGGTCTGCTCAGCCCAGCCTGACAGAAGGGAGGAATTGGATAGATACCTTTACCGGGTCACCGACCTGGGCCAGAAATATGGTGGATCAGCATTCTACGATTATCACCGGTCCTTCTCCGCCAAAGCAGCAGCAGCGCTCTCCCAGTTCCAGTTTGTCACCAATTGGGCGGAGATGGATACTGAGCTATTCTGCCGGCACTTCGCGGGGCTCAGGGCCCCCACCTGCTCAAACTGCCAGTCTATATTTCATACAACGGATTGGTGCCCAAACTACAGTCTTAACACGCCACAAGGTCCATGGCCCGGCCCCACCGGCAGTCAGGGCAATTCCAGTTCAGTGGACAAATTAGGCCGGCCCATAGTTTACCTCGGCAAAAGCCAGTTGTGCAACAACTTTAATCTGGGGAGCTGTGCCTTCAACGCATGTCGGGCTTTGCACATCTGCTCGTTGTGTTTCAGAGCTCATCCTCGCTCCTCGTGCCCTAGGAAAACCTCACAACAACCATGACTAACCGACATCAATGTCGAACTACTGTCGATTCTCCTAGCCGACCACCCTGATCGAGCATTCACTGAATCCCTGATATCCGGTTTCCGCCAAGGGTTTCACACAGGGTTAATTTCTCTTCCCCAAAGTAACTGGGAGGGTCCTAACCTAATGTCAGCCAGTCAGGATCCAGAGGCAGTTAACACATTGATCCTAGCAGAGGTCGCCAAAGGTTTCTTGCTAGGCCCCTTCTCCGACGTTCCCTTTCAACACTGGCGCATCAATCCCATCGGTATTGTATCAAAACAGTCATCTAATAAAAAACGTCTGATCTATGATTTGTCTGCTCCACATGCTTCGTCCACTCCTAGCCTGAATTCTCTGATCCCTTCAGACGAATTCTCAATGAGATACTCTTCCATTGATCAAGCAATCCAGCTCATTTTGCTCTCAGGCAAGGGTTCTTGGCTCACCAAAGCGGATATAGCTGACGCCTTTAAGCTACTGCCCATTCAGCCACAGCTCTGGGGTTTTTATGGCATCAGATGGTCCAATAAATTTTATTTTGCCAACCGTCTCACGTTCGGTTGCAAAAGCAGTCCTTGGCTTTTTGATCAGCTAGCTCAAGCTCTTCACTGGATATTGGTTCACCACGGGGGTTTGCCAATGGTCATCCATTACTTGGATGACTTCTTGATTATTGAGAAACAGCGTCCCCTCCCAACCGCATTAAACACTCTGAAGGAGTTATTTAGTCAGTTACAAGTCCCGTTAGCTCAGAACAAAACAGAAGGGCCAGCTCCACAAGTCACCTTTCTGGGCATTATCTTGGACACAGTCCGCATGGAGGCCAGGCTCCCTTCTGAGAAATTAATCAAGATTCGGTCAGCCATGAATAGAGCGGTGCTAAGCAACTCCATCACCAAAACCGAACTCCAGTCTCTTTTAGGGATGCTTAATTTTGCGACCAGGGTCATGCCGCAAGGGAAAGCATTCATGTCAAGGATGCTGCAACTCCTCCCCGAAGCTCAGGATCAGGACAGCTCCATTTTTTTTAGATAGTCACGCCAGAGCAGATATATCCATGTGGAATTCCTTTTTGTCAAACTGGAACGGCATTTATTTATTCATCCCTCCCCGAACCTCACGCTCGCCCATCATTTTTTCGGACGCAGCAGGGTCAGTTGGGTTCGCTGCTATCTTTGGCAATCATTGGTTCGCGGGCAGATGGCCCCCAGAAATAAGATCCGATATAGAAGCATTAAAATCATCCCCCCTCATTGAACTATATCCCATAGTGGCAGCGGCCCAAGTTTGGGGTGACCAGTGGGCCAATTCCTCCGTCCTTTTTGTCACGGATAGCCAGGCGTTAGTCGACATCCTGGACAAACAAAGGGCTAAGTCTCCAAAAATCATGTCACTGTTACGCAGGTTAGTTTGGCTGTCCCTTTCCTTCAACTTTCGTTTTTCAGGGGAACATATTCAGGGGCTTAGTAACACAGCAGCAGATGCACTGTCTAGATCAAAATTTTCGTTTTTTTTTCAGGAGATGCCCGACGCAGATCCCACGGGTGCTTCAATCCCATCGCACAACACTCTAACGATGGACTAGAGTCACTCATCTCGACAGCGAAAAGCCTCATAAACCAGTCGCTAGCCCCAAACACGGCCAGGAATTATAGAGCCGGATTGAAAGCCTTCGACAGGTTCAGACGCCTTCACCCCCAGGGCGCCCATGACGAAACGTTGTACTTACTGGCGTTCATAGCTTTCTGTCATTCCCAACTCAATCTCTCACATAGTTCCATCAAGTTATATCTAGCAGGCCTTCAACACCACTTCATGCTCAGTAATCCGGGTCGTTCCTTCATATTTTCGAACCAGGCCATCAAGGCGGCCCTCAGGGGAATCCAAAAAACCGTCAAACAAACTCCCCCCCGCAGACAACCGGTGTCTCCCGAGCTATTCAGGGATCTGTCCTCTGCGTTAGATGGTCATCCTTTTGGGCCCTTTTCCAGCATGATAATACAAGCGGCCATGTTTTTAAGCTTCTATGGCTTTCTCCGGCCAGGGGAATTTACCGGCAGCCCTCCGGGGCAAGGCTGCCTCCGCAAAGACCAGTTGGCGTGGCACAACGACCATTTCATACTCAGCCTACCTCTAACCAAAACAAACCAGACAGGGCCACCCTCGGAGGTTAAATATTTCCCCACTCATAGTAAATGGTGCCCAGTCCGTATCCTAAATAAACTGTTGTCACAGTTACAGTCAACTCCTCCTAATAGTCCTCTCCTCCCCTTTAATGGCAAGCCCCTCTCATCCGTCCAATTCACGTCCCACATACGTTCCCTAGCGGCAGGCCTCGGATATGATCCAAGTACCATCTCGGGTCATTCGTTCCGCATAGGGGCGGCTTCATCTGCGTCACAACACCAGGTCCCTGCCCATGTCATCCGTTCCATGGGGCGTTGGCGGTCATCATGCTTCAACAGATATATTCCGAACCCACACAGGGAGATATCTCAGGCTTTTCAGTCATTGGCGTTATAGTACATAAACTGGAAGCATACGAATAAACAGGTTCTCACCAATGGAGTGTACTTGTCTTTTTGCCCTCTTCAGGCCTACCCACGCACATGGCTCCCGGCACAACTCAGCCATAGGTCAGGTTTGGCATGCCTTACCCACGTCTAGAACGTTTTAGCCCTGCCCATAAATAAAATTATACGTGATGCGCAAATAAAGATAAGAATAGTGAGTGTAAAAATAAATAATAATGATAATAATAATATTATTATTATTTATTTTTACACTCACTATTCTTATGTTTCTTCGCACATCACCTTTCTGTATTTTTTTCATCATTCACGGTGTATTATACATTTTGTATATATAGTGTGTGTATATATTTATAATTCTTATACAGTACATTTTGGATATGTATACATGTATTTAATATTGGGTGTAATTATATATACGATATGAGTGATATACACAGATGATTCTTTATGAAATGATTATTTTGTATGTCTATAATATCACTGATCAATTATTTATTATTTACTATAATTATGCATATAATTCAATCATGTTTTTATTCTATGTGAGTAATATGTACAGATGATTTTTTAAGAAATGGATGCACTTTATAATATATTCATATTTTTTATATTTGTATGTATTATTTATTAATTACTTACCATTTATTATTTTTCATATAATGATGTACTGAACTATTATTAAACAATCTAATCATGTTTTTCGTTCTGTTCTATTTATTTTGGGTGGCCGCCCTCTTCCTCTTTCTCTCTCTCCTTTATTTTTCATCAATACTGTTATTCTATCTATAATTATCTATTTCTCCATCGATTCACATGATGTCATCTCCCAGTTATAGCTAATATGCGGTGAATTTTACGATTATCAGATCTGACATGCGCAATGCTTCCATCGATGGTGGAGACACGGACTCGTGATACTTTGTAGCGCGATTCCGTGCTGTCATCATCATCATGTGATCGCGGCTGCAATCACGTGATATAGCGCAGATCATATGACTTCTAAGAGCTGTTTGGCGCAACCGCATTTCACTTCCTGAGTCGCACAGATGATACAGAGTAAGATTATTATTTCATGTGTGGTGATTGGTTCGCCGGTGTATTTAACCTGTATTCCCCAGTGATGACACCACCCCCAGACGAAGGTTCGCCGAAACGCGCATCAGGTTTGACGCCATCCTGGAGGAGACGCAGCATAGGTAACCGTTCTATGTCCTTTGATTATGTATGAACATGTCTTTCCCTGCACTATACTCTTTTTAATAATGTTTGTGTAATATGTAAAATCATGTTATAAAATGACATGAATTTATAAGCGGTCTGGCAGTCATTTGTAGGTTTTGTATTATGGTGTGTTGCCATAGGCTTATGCTAGTTATCTACTCTTTGAGTAGCAACAGATTCCCTGGTTGGGGTATATATTAGTTTTCGTGTTGCAGTTAGCCCGCCAACATGTTCTTGGGGGTCACCATTTGTTTGCTGCGTTCCCTCTGCTACACACAGTGACAAACGGTATTGGAAAAAATAATTATAACTGGTGTGCGCATGAGCGTACACGAAAATTATATTGCTGATATTTTGCATTTAAAAAAATTAGGAATGGAGATTGCAAATTCAAATAATACATCTGGTATGTCACTGTCCATGTTGTGGGACTATTTGTGCACTTCTAGTAATTATTTCTTCAGGTTTGCCTGCCATTAAAATGAATGGGGCCCACCGCGAACTTGCAGTTCGCGAACATTTGAACGCGTTCGCGCCATGGCGTTCGCGAACTGTCCTGGCAGATGTTCGTCCATCACTACCGGTCACTACGCGGCAAGTAAAGTCGTTCCTGGGAATGGAGGGATACTATATAAGGTTTGTCCCCCACTTTGCTACAGTCGCTGCACCATTGACAGGCCTTTTGAAGGGACACAAGTCAGTGACGATCCAGTGGAATGAGCAGGCGGAAAAGGCTTTCTCCACTCTGAAGTTGGCCCTGTGTGGGTCCCCGGTGTTGGTTACACCCGACTTCAAGAGGGAATTTGTGGTACAGACAGATGCCTCTGAAGTAGGCCTCGGAGCTGTACCCTCTCAGGACATCAGTGGGGAGGAACATCCCATTGTTTTCCTGAGCCGCAAACTTACCCCAGCCGAGATTATGTACAGTATAGTGGAGAGAGAGTACCTGGCCATTAGGTGGGCACTCAAGTCTCTCCGCTATTATCTGTTTGGGAGAAAGTTCTGTCTGGTAACCGACCACTCCCCTCTCAAGTGGATGAGCCAAGCCAAAGAGAGGAATGCTCGGGTCACCAGGTGGTTTTTGTCTCTACAGAACTTTAAGTTTTCCATGGAACATAGGGCAGGCAGGATACAGGGAAATGCAGATGCCCTGTCCCGGGTACACTGTCTGGTGGGTGTTCACCCCCTCAGGGTTGAACAAAGGGGGAAGGTATGTAGGAAAGCACAAGGAGGCCATCTTTGACAGAAGATATGTCGCACCTAGGTTGCTGGCCTCGGTGAGGCAAGAGCCGGTAATTTTAAGTGTCAGCAGCAGCTAGTGCTGACTGATAGAGTTGAGCAAACCCGAACTGTAAAGTTCGGGTTCGTACCGAACTTTAGGTTTTTCGGCACCCGAATCCGAACATTTAAGTATGTGACCCAGCCTCTATTTAAGCTGGAGTCACGTAGCGCCGCCCGTCACTCTGCTCGGATTAGTGTAGGGAGAGGCTGCAGCTGCTGTGAGGGAGAGATCAAGGCGCAATCTTATCAAGAAGTGTTTTGTGGGTGCAGTGCACAATTTTTTAAGCCTGCCCTGAGCCAACTACTGCTGAAAACAAACTTTTTTTCTTCATTTCATCAATATCAATACCTGATCAGCAGCCATTTTATGCAACGATAGTGCACCAGCATAGGCTATCTGCAAGTCTAGAAATACAGCTTTGGCATACTGGGGTGAAAAAACCCTCTAATATACTGCACATCTGGGATTAGACAATCATAACTGACTGTCACATTTAGGACAGAAATACAGCTTTTTGGTTAGGGTGAAAAAAGCCTGTAATATACTGCACATCTGTGATTACACATGCATAAGTGACTGTCACATTAAGGCCAGAAATACAGCTTTTTTCTTACTGGGGTGAAAAAACCCTCTGATATACTGCACATCTGTGATTAAACATGCATAAGTGATTGTCACATTTAGGACATAAATACGCCTTTTTGGTTACTGGGGTGAATAAATCTTCTGATATACGGCACATCTGGCATTACACATGCATAAGTGATTGTCACATTAAGGCCAGAAATACAGCTTTTTTCTTACTGGGGGGAAAAAACCCTCTGATATACTGCACATCAGTGATTACACATGCATAAGTGATTGTCAAATTAAGGCCAGAAATCCTGCTTTGGCTTAGGCCTCATGCACACGACCGTTGTGTGCATCCGTGGCCGTTGTGCCGTTTTCTGTTTTTTTTCGCGGACCCATTGACTTTTAATGGGTCCGTGGAAAAATCGGAAAATGCACAGTTTTGCAGCCGAGGCCGTGATCCGTGTATCCTGTCCGTCAAAAAAATATGACCTGTCCTATTTTTTTGACGGACAACGGTTCACGGCCCCATTCAAGTCAATGGGTCCGTGAAAGAACACGGATGCACACAAGATTGGCATCCGTGTCTGTGATCCGTGGCCGTAGGTTGCTTTCATACAGACGGATCCGAAGATCCGTCTGCATAAAAGCTTTTTCAGATCTAAGTTTTCACTTCGTGAAAACTCATATCCGACAGTATATTCTAACACAGAAGCGTTCCCATGGTGATGGGGACGCTTCTAGTTAGAATACACTACAAACTTTGTACAAGACTGCCCTCTGCTGCCTGGCAGCCCTGATCTCTTACAGGGGGATATGATAGCACAATTAACCCCTTCAGGTGCGGCACCTAAAGGGGTTATTTGTACTATCATATTCCCCTGTAAGAGATCAGGGCTGCCAGGCAGCAGGGGGCAGACCCCCCCCTCCCCAGTTTGAATATCGTTGGTGGCACAGTGTGAGCCCCCCATCGGGCCCCCCCTTCCTCCCTCTATTGTTAGAAATCGTTGGTGGCACAGTGTGCGCCCACCATCGCCCCCCCTCCCTCCCTCTATTGTAATAAATCGTTGGTGGCACAGTGTGCGGCCACCATCGCCCCCCCTCCCTCCCTCTATTGTAATAAATCGTTGGTGGCACAGTGTGCGCCCACCATCGGCCCCCCTCTCTCTATAGCAGTAACAACATTGGTGGCAGTGTGCGGCCTCCCATCTCCCCCCCCGATCATTGGTGGCAGCGTGGTTCCAATCGGAGTCCCAGCTTAATCGCTGGGGCTCCGATCGGTAACCATGGCAACCAGGACGCTACTGCAGTCCTGGTTGCCATGGTTACTTAGCAATAGTACAATAGTAGAAGATTCATAGTTACCTGCTTGCTGCTGCGATGTCTGTGTACAGCCGGGAGCTCCACCTACTGGCAAGTGACAGGTCTGTGCGGCGCATTGCTAAAGAACTGTCACTTACCAGTAGGTGGAGCTCCCGGCCGGTCACAGACATCGCAGCAGCAAGCAGGTAAGTATGAATCGTCTACTATTGTACTATTGCTAAGTAACCATGGCAACCAGGGCTGCAGTAGCTTCCTGGTTGCCATGGTTACCGATCGGAGCCCCAGCGATTAAACTGGGACTCCGATCGGAACTACGCTGCCACCAATGATCGGGGGGAGGGGGGGGAGATGGGAGGCCGCACACTGCCACCAATGTTGTTACTGCTATAGAGGGAGGGGGGGCGATGGTGGGCGCACACTGTGCCACCAACGATTTATTACAATAGAGGGAGGGAGGGGGGGCGATGGTGGGCGCACACTGTGCCACCAACGATTTATAACAATAGAGGGAGGAAGGGGGGGGCCCGATGGTGGGCGCACACTGTGCCACCAACGATATTCAAACTGGGGAGGGGGGGGGTCTGCCCCCTGCTGCCCCCTGATCTCTTACAGGGGG
Organism: Bufo gargarizans; assembly: GCF_014858855.1. NCBI lineage: Eukaryota > Metazoa > Chordata > Amphibia > Anura > Bufonidae > Bufo > Bufo gargarizans. The sequence continues at coordinate 547,105,838 of NC_058082.1, read as the reverse complement.
ATATGATAGTACAATTAACCCCTTCAGGTGCGGCACCTGAGGAGTTAATTGTGCTGATCACGGCCCCCTGTAAGAGATCGGGTGCTGCCAGGCAGCAGGGGGCAGTCATGTACACAGTTTTTCAGTATATTCTAACCTGAAGCGTCCCCATCACCATGGGAATGCCTCTGTGTTAGAATATACGGTCGGATCTGAGTTTCACAATGTAGCTCATATCCGACAGTATATTCTAACATAGAGGCGTTCCCATGGTGATGGGGACGCTTCAAGTTATGTTCGGGTGTCCGCCTGGCCGTGCGGAGGCAAGCGGATCCGTCCAGACTTACAATGTAAGTCAATGGGGACGGATCCGTTTGAAGATGACACACTGTGGCTCAATTTTCAAACGGATCCGTCCCCCATTGACTTTCAATGTAAAGTCTGGACGGATACGTCTGAGGCTACTTTCACACTTAGAAATGTTTTAACAATATAATGCAGACGGATCCGCTCTGAACGAGCCACCGTCTGCATTATATGAACGCAAGTGTGAAAGTAAAGGGACTCCTGACTTTACATTGAAAGTCAATGGGGACGGATCCGTTTGCAATTGCACCATATTGTGTCAACGTCAAACGGATCCGTCCCCATTGACTTGCATTGTAATTCAGGACGGATCCGTTTGGCTCCGCACGGCCAGGCGGACACCAAAACTACTTTTTTTTCATGTCCGTGGATCCTCCAAAAATCAAGGAAGACCCACGGACGAAAAAACGGTCACGGATCACGGACCCACGGACCCCGTTTTTGCGGACCGTGAAAAAAAACTGTCGTGTGCATGAGGCCTTATACTGGGGTGAAAAAACCCTCTGATATACTGCACATCTGTGATTACACATTCATAAGTGAGTGTCACATTTAGGCCACAAATACCACTGTCATATAGAGTTAAAGAAATTATAATTGAGTGCAATACCCTACATCAGTGTTTTTATTGGTGGTAATTTTTTTTTAACAGACTTAACCACATTTTACTTTGCTTTGTAAACGCTAACTATGAGGCAAACATCTAATAAGGGACGCGGTCATGGTCGTGGTGTTGGTGGAGCCTCTGGTGCAGGGAGAGGACGTGGGCATTCTGCCACAGCTGCACGTCCTACTGAACCTACTAACTCAGGTCCCAGTAGCCGCCAGAATCTACAGCGATATTTGGTTGGGCCTAATGCCGTTCTAAGGATGGTAAGGCCTGAGCAAGTACAGGCGCTAGTGAATTAGGTGGCCGACAGTGGATCCAGCACGTTCACATTATCTCCCACCCAGTCTTCTGCAGAAAGCGCACAGATGGCGCCAGAAACCCATGCCCATCAGTCTGTCACATCACCCCCATGCATACCAGGGAAACTGTCTGAGCCTCAAGTTATGCAGCAGTCTCTTATGCTGTTTGAAGACTTCGCTGGCAGTGTTTCCCAAGGGCATCCACCCAGCCCTTCCCCAGCGGTGGAAGACATAGACTGCACTGACGCACAACCACTTATGTTTCCTGATGATGAGGACATGGGAATACCATCTCAGCATGTCTCTGATGATGACGAAACACAGGTGCCAACTGCTGCGTCTTTCTGCAGTGTGCAGACTGAACAGGAGGTCAGGGATCAAGACTGGGTGGAAGACGATGCAGGGGACGATGAGGTCCTAGACCCCACATACTGTGAAAGGGCTGTGTACTAGCTTGTACACACTGTGATACCTTTTGGCGCAAAACCACAATAGCGAATTACGTCTTTTTAGAAATATTTATTTGTTCAGGTGCGTTTCGGAGTAAAAATACTCCTTTATCAAGTCTAAAAGAAACAGTAATATGTGAAGTAGTAGTGCCAGGGGATAAAACATAAAGAGAAACAATATATATATATAGGTGTGTAGATCATAATAATAATAGGTCATAATGATAATAGTTCAATAAATATAGGATTAAAATTGCTGTAAAAAATTACAATGCAAGAAAGAGAAAGCTGAAGTTGAAACGGTGGCCTTGGTATAGAAAGAACAGATGGACTGATAAAATATTATAAAAATTATGATTATAAATATAAATATGGGTGCAAGTGTCAGGGGATTCATAATTACATTTAGTTATATCACTGCCCTAGTTGCGATTGTGCTAACCACAAGGATACTCGTAGGTAAAAAATGACAGTGGGCCTGGTGTGCCGCCAGTGTTAGCTTGGATTGTGTCGAACCATATATGCACGCATACAAAATTAAAAGCAAACTTATACGTAAAATACATATATATATACAGGGCCGGCCTTAGGTGTTCAGGCGCCCTGTGCGAGCTAACCTTGTGGCGCCCCCCCCCCCCAAAAAAATAAAAATAAAAATGCTTGTTGCTGGCATCATGGCATAGGCTGGCTGACTATCCAACCAAGTAGTTACCAGCCCGCACACCCCAAAGGCCGGTGTAATGTTATACTTCCCTAGTTCGTGAGATTTCCCTACCCTCGTCACTTCCGGTCGCACCGGACATGACGTGAGGAGGTGTGCAGCATCGCGCAGGCGCACAACGACAGGTTAGGGAAATTTCACAGCAGCGCATGCGCCAGGAGCCTCGCCGGCGGTTAGGGTAGGGAAAAACTATGGGCCAATGCGCAGTGATCGGATGGATGTTTTCAGCTGAACACCGGCCGACACTGCGCATGCACCGGGAGCCTCACCAGCGGTTAGGGAAGGGAAAAATTTACGTACGGGCCAGTGCTTTTTCCCTACCCTAACCGCTGGTGAGGCCCCCAGCGCATGTCGGCCGGTGTCCAGCTGAGAAAATTAGTTTCCAATGTAGTATTAATAACTAAACAATTAAATAATAAACATATTGCATTGTCTACTTACCACCAGGACAATAAGATGATCTGGACTCTGGCTGCAGTCTGGCTCTGGGGACTCCATTGTCACTCTCATTATTTCCCCCCCCCCCCCCGCCATCACTCTCATTATTCTCCCCCCCATCACTCTCATTATTCTCCCCCCCATCACTCTCATTATTCTCCCCCCCATCACTCTCATTATTCTCCCCCCCCATCACTCTCATTATTCTCCCCCCATCACTCTCATTATTCTCCCCCCATCACTCTCATTATTCTCCCCCCCCCATCACTCTCATTATTCTCCCCCCCCCATCACTCTCATTATTCTCCCCCCCCATCACTCTTATTATTCTCCCCCCCCCCATCACTCTCATTATTCTCCCCCCCATCACTCTCATTATTTCCCCCCGCCATCACTCTCATTATTATTTCCCCATCACTCTCATTATTCTCCCCCCCATCACTCTCATTATTCTCTCCCCCCCATCACTCTCATTATTCTCTCCCCCCATCACTCTCATTATTCTCTCCCCCCATCACTCTCATTATTCTCTCCCCCCCATCACTCTCATTATTCTCTCCCCCCATCACTCTCATTATTCTCTCCCCCCATCACTCTCATTATTCTCTCCCCCCATCACTCTCATTATTCTCTCCCCCCCATCACTCTCATTATTCTCCCCCCCATCACTCTCATTATTCTCCCCCCCCTCACTCTCATTATTCTCCCCCCCCTCACTCTCATTATTCCCCCCCCCATCACTCTCATTATTTCTCCCCCCCCATCACTCTCATTATTTCTCCCCCCCCATCACTCTCATTATTCTCCCCCCCCCCATCACTCTCATTATTTCCCCCCGCCATCACTCTCATTATTTCCCCCATCACTCTCATTATTATTTCCCCCATCACTCTCATTATTCTCCCCCCCATCACTCTCATTATTCTCTCCCCCCATCACTCTCATTATTCTCTCCCCCCATCACTCTCATTATTCTCTCCCCCCATCACTCTCATTATTCTCTCCCCCCATCACTCTCATTATTCTCTCCCCCCATCACTCTCATTATTCTCTCCCCCCCATCACTCTCATTATTCTCCCCCCCCTCACTCTCATTATTCTCCCCCCCTCACTCTCATTATTCTCCCCCCCCCTCACTCTCATTATTCCCCCCCATCACTCTCATTATTTCTCCCCCATCACTCTCATTATTTCTCCCCCCCCATCACTCTCATTATTTCTCCCCCCCCATCACTCTCATTATTTCTCCCCCCCCATCACTCTCATTATTTCTCCCCCCCCCCATCACTCTCATTATTTCTCTCCCCCCCCATCACTCTCATTATTTCTCCCCCCCCCCATCACTCTCATTATTTCTCTCCCCCCCCATCACTCTCATTATTTCTCTCCCCCCCCCCCATCACTCTCATTATTTCTCTCCCCCCCCCATCACTCTCATTATTTCTCTCCCCCCCCCCATCACTCTCATTATTCTTTCCCCCATCACTCTCATTATTCTCCCCCCCCATCACTCTCATTATTCTCCCCCCATCACTCTCATTATTCTCCCCCCCATCACTCTCATTATTCTCCCCCCCCCCATCACTCTCATTATTCTCCCCCCCCCATCACTCTTATTATTCTCCCCCCCCATCACTCTCATTATTCTCCCCCCCCCATCACTCTCATTATTTCCCCCCGCCATCACTCTCATTATTATTTCCCCATCACTCTCATTATTCTCCCCCCCATCACTCTCATTATTCTCTCCCCCCCATCACTCTCATTATTCTCTCCCCCCATCACTCTCATTATTCTCTCCCCCCATCACTCTCATTATTCTCTCCCCCCCCCATCACTCTCATTATTCTCTCCCCCCATCACTCTCATTATTCTATCCCCCCATCACTCTCATTATTCTCTCCCCCCATCACTCTCATTATTCTCTCCCCCCCATCACTCTCATTATTCTCCCCCCCCCCCCTCACTCTCATTATTCTCCCCCCCCTCACTCTCATTATTCCCCCCCCCCATCACTCTCATTATTTCTCCCCCCCCATCACTCTCATTATTCTCCCCCCCCATCACTCTCATTATTTCCCCCCGCCATCACTCTCATTATTTCCCCCATCACTCTCATTATTATTTCCCCCATCACTCTCATTATTCTCCCCCCCATCACTCTCATTATTCTCTCCCCCATCACTCTCATTATTCTCTCCCCCATCGCTCTCATTATTCTCTCCCCCCATCACTCTCATTATTCTCTCCCCCCATCACTCTCATTATTCTCTCCCCCCATCACTCTCATTATTCTCTCCCCCCCATCACTCTCATTATTCTCCCCCCCCTCACTCTCATTATTCTCCCCCCCCTCACTCTCATTATTCCCCCCCCCATCACTCTCATTATTTCTCCCCCCCATCACTCTCATTATTTCTCCCCCCCATCACTCTCATTATTTCTCCCCCCCCATCACTCTCATTATTTCTCCCCCCCCCCATCACTCTCATTATTTCTCTCCCCCCCCCCATCACTCTCATTATTTCTCCCCCCCCCCATCACTCTCATTATTTCTCTCCCCCCCCATCACTCTCATTATTTCTCTCCCCCCCCCATCACTCTCATTATTTCTCCCCCCCCCCATCACTCTCATTATTTCTCCCCCCCCCCATCACTCTCATTATTTCTCCCCCCCCCCCCCATCACTCTCATTATTTCTCCCCCCCCCATCACTCTCATTATTTCCTCCCCCCCTCCCACTCTCTTTTCCACCTCTAGTGTAGCGTGGCCGAGCTCTGTTCGATCCGCAGTACAGGAGCATTTGTTTCCTGTACCCGGCCGGACTGACAGGAAGTGCACACTAAGTGAGCACTTCCTGTGAGTCCGGCCGGGTACAGGAAACAAAAGCTCCTGTACCGCGGATCGAACAGAGCTCGGCCACGCTACACTAACAGCACACAGCAGGCGCAGGCAGGCGCTCAGCCTCAGCCACTCAGGCGGCGCAGAATGAGGGGCGCCGCCCGCCGCCCGCCGCCCGAAGTTTTTTTTTTTTAAACCGCAACGTGCGCCCCCTGCTGAATACAGGGGAGGGGGAGATGGAGGGGGCGGGGGCCCGCCCGCCCCGTGGGAAAACATAAGTGCCGCCTCGCCTGCCCATATTACATTGCGGGCTGTCGGCCGCCCGGCGCCCCTGTTGCTATGGCGCCCTGTGCGGCCGCACAGCCCGCACACCCCAAAGGCCGGCCCTGTATATATATATATATATATACACGTATGCACAACAGTCGGAAGATGTAGTAGTATTGGTAAGTGTAGTGGTGATAAGGGGAGGCACATGGGGGGAGGTGATGAAGGCAATTACCTTAGGGACCGGGTATACAAAGGCAGCTTCAAGGAGTTCCCTGGCATGGCACTTCTTCACACAATGTGCTGACGACAAGACCCGAGTGGTTTGCACGCTGTGCCATCAGAGCCTGAAGCGAGGCATTAACGTTCTGAACCTTAGCACAACCTGCATGACCAGGCATGTACATGCGAGACACGGGCTGCAGTGGTGTAAGCACCTTCAAAACCAAGAAAGGGCTCGGGGCCCCCCTGCTCCCTCTTCTGCTGCTGCCTCGGCCTCTTCCTCCGCCTCTGGAGGAACGTTGGCACCTGCCGCCCAGCAAACAGAGGATGTGCCACCAACAACACCACCTCTGTCACCAAGCATCTCCACCATGTCACACGGAGGCGTTCAGCTCTCCATCGCACAAACCTTTGAGAGAAAGTGTAAATTCCCACCTAGCCACCCTCGATCCCTGGCCTTGAATGCCAGCATTTCTAAACTGCTGGCCTTTGAAATGCTGTCATTCAGCCTGGTGGAGATGGACAGCTTCAAAAAGCTCATGTCGCTTGCTGTCCCACAGTACATCATTCCCAGCAGTGCACTGCACTGTCATCTGTGGCAAGGTCCACCTAACCACAGATACGTGGACCAGTGAGCACAACCAGGGACACTTTATCTCCCTAACTGCACACTGGGTAAATGTAGTGTCGGCTGGGCCCCAGGCAGAGAGCTGTTCGGCGCACGTCCTTCCGCCTCCAAGGATCGCAGGACATCATTGTCTCCTGTTGCCTCCTCTTCCTACTCGGCTTCCTACTCCTCTTCTTCCACCTCCTCATCCGGTCAGCGACAGACCTTCACCACCAACTTCAGCTCAGCCAGGGGTAAACGTCAGCAGGCCGTTCTGAAACTGATGTGTTTGGGGGACATGCCCCACACTGCGCAGGAGTTGTGGAGGGGTATAGAACAACAGACCGACGAGTGGTTGCTACCGGTGAGCCTCAAGCCCGGCCTGGTAGTGTGCGATAATAGGCGAAATCTCGTTGCAGCTCTGAGACTAGCCGGTTTGACGCACATCCCTTGCCTGGCGCATGTGCTGAATTTGGTGGTGGAGAAATTCATTCACAACTAGACCGACATGTCTGAGCTGCTGCATAAAGTGTGGGCCGTCTGTGCGTGCTTTCCGCATTCTCACCCTGCTGCTGCTCATCTGTCAGCGCTGCAGCGGCCTTCCCGCCCACCGCCTCATATGCGACGTGCCCACCAGGTGGAACTCCACCTTGCACATGCTGGAGAGACTGTGCGAGCAGCAGCAGGCCATAGTGGAGTTTCAGCTGCAGCACGCACGGGTCAGTCGCACTACAGAACAGCACCACTTCACCACTAATGACTGAGCCTACATGCGAGACCTGTGTGCCCTGTTGCGCTGTTTCGAGTACTCCACCAACATGGCCAGTGGCGATGACGCCGTTATCAGCGTTACAATACCACTTCTATGTCTCCTTGAGAAAACACTTAGGGCGATGATGGAAGAGGATGTGGCCCAGGACGAGCAGGAGGAAGAGGGGTCATCTCTAACACTTTCAGGCCAGTCTTTTTGAAGTGGCTCAGAAAGAGGATTTTTGCAACAGCAGAGGCCAGGTACAAATTTGGCCAGCCAGGACCCACTACTGAAGGACGAGGAGGAGGAGGAGGATGAGGAGGATGGGGATGAAGCATGTTCACAGCTGGATGGCATCCAACGCAGCTCGAGCCCATCACTGGTGCGTGGCTGGGGGGATACGGAGGACGCAGACGATACGCCTCCCCCAGAGGACAGCTTGTCCTTACCTCTGGGCAGCCTGGCACACATGAGCGACTACATGCTGCAGTGCCTGCGCAACGACAGCAGAGTTGCCCACATTTTAACGTGTGCTCACTACTGGGTGGCCACCCTGCTGGATCCCCATTACAAAGACAATGTGCCATCTTTAATTCCCTCACTGGAGCGTGATCGGAAGACGCGCGACTACAGGCGCACGCTGGTAGACGCGCTCCTGAGAGCATTCCCGACTGACGCCGGGGGACAAGTGGAAGCACAAGGCGAAGGCAGGGGAGGAGGCAGAGGTTGCCAACGCAGCTGTGTCAGCGCCAGCACCTCAGAAGGCAGGGGAGGAGGAAGAGGTCGCCAACGCAGCTGTGCACCTCAGAAGGCAGGGTTAGCATGGCCGACATGTGGAAAAGCTTTGTCACCTCGCCGCAACAACCGGCCCCAACTGCTGATATGGAGCGAGTTAGCAGGAGGCAGCATTTGAACAACATGGTGGAACAGTACCTGTGCACACACCTACAGGTACTGACTGATGGGTCTGCCCCATTTAACTTCTGGGTCTCCAAATTGTCCACATGGCCAGAGCTTGCCCTGTATGCCTTGGAGGTGCTGGCCTGCCCTGCAGCCAGTGTACTCTCTGAAAGTGTATTTAGCACGGCAGGAGGCATCATTACAGACAGACGCAGCCACCTGTCCACAGCCAACGTGGACAAGCTCAAGTTCGGTAAAATGAACCAGGGCGATGATGGAAGAGGATGTGGCCCAGGACGAGGAGGAGGAAGAGGGGTCATCTCTAACACTTTCAGGCCAGTCTTTTTGAAGTGGCTCAGAAAGAGGATTTTTGCAACAGCAGAGGCCAGGTACAAATTTGGCCAGCCAGGACCCACTACTGGAGGACGACGAGGAGGAAGATGAGGAGGATGGGGATGAAGCATGTTCACAGCTGGATGGCATCCAACGCAGCTCGAGCCCATCACTGGTGCGTGGCTGGGGGGATACGGAGGACGCAGACCAGGTACTGACTGATGGGTCTGCCCCATTTAACTTCTGGGTCTCCAAATTGTCCACATGGCCAGAGCTTGCCCTGTATGCCTTGGAGGTGCTGGCCTGCCCTGCAGCCAGTGTACTCTCTGAACGTGTATTTAGCACGGCAGGAGGCATCATTACAGACAGACGCAGCCACCTGTCCACAGCCAACGTGGACAAGCTCACGTTCATTAAAATGAACCAGGCCTGGATCCCACAAGACTTGTCTGTACCTTGTGCAGAATGGACATTTATACCACCATCAAACATACATTCTTGTACTCAAGTCAGGTGCAATGATTCTTTGTTGTCCCAATATTTGGGGGGCTACCTACCCAATAAAAAATACAAATATACATTGTTGGTTACCTGTTCCTCCTCCATTGCTGCCTCCACCTACAACACCACATTCACTGCCTCCTCAACCTCCGACTACATATCCACTTCCTTCTCTGAGTTTCAGGTTAATAATTTGTAATTTTTTGTTATTTTATTTCATTTTAAGTTATTTCCCTATCCACATTTGTTTGCAGAGCAGTTGCCATGCTCCTAAGCACATTTCACTGCCTTTTACATCCCTCTAGCCTTTTCAAGGACTATTTTAGAGCCATTTTAATTTAAAAAAGTGGCAATTTTAGTGCCCTAAATTGAAAAAAAATCTTATTTTCAATTGTCCAGTGACAATTTTACAATTTTTGGCGTATACAAACCCCTGCTGTGCCTGAGTGACAGGGGCCTAAATCTCTCAAAGTCCTCTGTTGTATTGCTGGGTGACATGTACCCCCTTTTGCCGTGAATGAACCCCTGCTCTGCATTGCTGACAGGGGCCTAAATCTCTCCAAATTCTGTTCTATTGCTGGGTGACATGAACCCCCTTTTGCCGTGAATGAACACCTGCTCTGCATTGCTGACAGGGGCCTAAATCTCTCAAAATCCTCTGTTGTATTGCTGGGTGACATGAACCCCCTTTTGACATAAATTAACCCCTGCTGTGCCTGGGTGACAGGGGCCTAAATCTCTCAAAATCCTTTGTTGTATTGCTGGGTGACATGAACCCCATTTTGCCGTGAACGAACCCCTGCTCTGCATTGCTGACAGGGAACTAAATTTAGTGAAAATATCTGTTACTGATCGGAAGATGTGCGACTACAAGCGCACGCTGCTGATGATAGCATTCCCACCTGACAGCGGGGGCACAGTGGAAGCACAAGGTGAAGGAGGAGGAGGAGGAAGAGGTCGCCAACGCAGCTGGGGCACCGACAGCACTTGAGAAGGCAGGGTTAGCATGGCCAAAGTGTGGAAAAGCTTTGTCAGCCTTGGAGGTGCTGACCTGCCCTGCAGCCAGTGTATAGTGTGAACGTGTGTTTAGCACGGCAGAGAGCATTATCACAGGCCGCAGCCAATGTGGACAAGCTTACGTTTATTAAAATGAACCAGGCATGGATCCCATAGGACTTGTCCGTACCTTGTGCAGAATAGACATTTATACCAGCCTCAACCATCCATGCTTGTTCTCAAGTGCACTTATTCTTAGTTTTATTTTGTTATATACCCCAATTTAAAAATAAAAAATAACACAAATCAGTGTTAACTACCTATTCCTCCTTCACCGCCGCTTCCACCTACACCACCACGTCAACCTACACTGCCACATACACCCATCCACCGCCTCCTCAACCTCCTACTCCTATATCCAGATTGTTATTTAAAATTCTTCTGTATTTTGTTATTTTAAGTCATTTCCCTATCCACAATTGTTTTCAGAACAGTTGCCATGCCCTTAAGCATATTTGGATGCCTTTTGCAGCCCTCTAGCCCTTTCCAGAACGATTTTAGAGCCATTTTAGTGCCCAAAAGTTTGGGTCCCCATTGACTTCAATGGGGTTCTGGTTCGGGGTCAAGTTCGGGTCCCGAACCCAAACTTTTTTTTTCAAGTTCGGCCGAACCTGCCGAACCCGAACATCCAGGTGTCCGCTCAACTCTACTGACTGATACTATTGGTTATTTAGTGTGTCGATCCGGGCCGGCTCTTACTGGAAACAGTAAAGGAAAGGACGGCTCACCCCTGATTCAAGATGGCAAGGTGCACCAATCAGATGTCGTACCCCGACCACCAAATAAACAATAGTAATATAAAAAGAATGGGCACTCTTATACCTGGACCACACAGTTGGTAAAGCGACACTAGTTTATTAATAGCAATAATCACCATTCATAGCAGTACATGGAAATATATGCCCTATCTAAAAATTAAACTCCTACAATAGTAAAATTGATATAAAAATGTTAAAAATAAAGGTTAATAAAAGTTAATAAAAGGATTGACAATACAATAAAATCTTCAATCCGCTGATGTAGCTGATAAGATAAGAAGGTCAGGAGGCCTAATAAGCCGACCAGATGTAAGAACAAGTGTGGAACCTAGGTCTATTCCAACTGCCTGTAATACTCAATCAGCTGCAGCAGTGGTGAATACCGAATTCCGAGTCAGTCCCCAAAGAAAATAAATACATATGTGAATTGTGAGACTAAAAATAAAAAAGTAAAATGTGAGTGTAAAGTACCCTTCTCAGGGTATATACAAAGTGCAATAGTACCAAATACTGGCAAAAGAAACAATCAATAATACTAAAAATTCAGTGAAGTTAGGTGCAAATTACTAAAAATATATGTATAAAATGGTTGGAGACTAGCAAAGTTCGATCTTCAAACCGCCATATAGAATCCAAAAGTATCTCTGGAGATTCAAAAATAGCAGACTCAAAAATAGCAGTAGGCAGTCCGTCTCCCTGGTTAATAGTAGCTCTAATATATAGACTTGCTTCTATAGTAGAGTAGATTTATAGTATTGGATCCACACAGTTCATGGAAATGCGTGAAGTATCACAGGGTTAAAGTCCAACAGGTTTCAACAGAGACTGGACAATGTCAGGTATGTCTCAATGTAACGGAATAGTTTTGCAAGTCAATATCAATATAGCAGTATTAATAGTAGCTCACTTACATTCAGTCCTGCCGTCCACCGTGGCGTCCCACGTGGTGTAACATAGCAGAGTAAGTAAGTCTTACTGCCGCTTGGAACAACTGTGTAATCCGGTCTGGTAGTCTTTGAATCTTCAATCCTCACTCCAAGCGCTGGTCGTATTACGCTGTGGATGCAAACTATGTTGCCTTGATTGGAATGAATGTTCCACCTGTGATTCAGTCACACCCTTAGGTAGCTGCACAGTAGCCCAAGGCCGCAGTTCCTTTTTCTTTTCCTTATAAGCGCTTATTTAGTCCGGACAAAAATAGCAGATTTTTGTAGTATATAGTTGTCCGGTTATAGTCAGCTCCAATATCCTCCACGCCAGACGCGTTTCGAAGGTTCTCCTCCTTCTTCCTCAGTGGCTGTATTGGAACTGACTTACTAGCTGACTTTTTATAGCAATTTCCTTCCAACAGGCTCTTTCACAAATCCCAGAATGGATCCGAAAGGATCTGGATTTCGCTTGTATGATTTTCTATGTGGTGCGTCATTGGTGCGGTTCATCCGCGGTATTTTATGCACTCATGTGTTTTTTGTACCATATAATTCTGGGTTCAGCAGGAACAGCACCCATATTCAATAAATGTTATAACTGGTTGCGTTCTCCTTTTACATAGATATTTGCATCAATGTCACAAGATCTTGCTATATACTCCATAAGTTCAGACTCACAAATATGCTAACAAATATGCTCAATGTCTAAAATAGTTAATCTCATGTATCAATGGACAAATCTTATCTATCAATAAATGTTAAAATAATATATATTAAAACAATATAAAATATATTTATTGGTGGTTAAAATAATATTAAATCTCTTGGGCATCTTATGTATCTGAACTAAGTGTCACAAAAATATATATATATATAAAATGTATATATCAGTATTTGGATGGTCCAGGGGTCTGATATCTCTCTCTTGTGAATTATTTATGGAATTCTGTACCTCCCTTGGTTTATTGTTGAACCTATACTTTTTAGTCTTTCTATTAATTATTTCTGACTCGGTTCTGTCTAGGCTTTTGCATAGGCGTTCCTACCAGATAGCCAATTCCTCGTTAGCTGGTAGTTTTTCAACCACATTTTTAATTTGATTTATTGTTGGCTATCTGGCAGGAACGCCTATGCAAAAGCCTAGACAGAACCGAGTCAGAAATAATTAATAGAAAGACTAAAAAGTATAGGTTCAACAATAAACCAAGGGAGGTACAGAATTCCATAAATAATTCACAAGAGAGAGATATCAGACCCCTGGACCATCCAAATACTGATATATACATTTTATATATATATATATTTTTGTGACACTTAGTTCAGATACATAAGATGCCCAAGAGATTTAATATTATTTTAACCACCAATAAATATATTTTATATTGTTTTAATATATATTATTTTAACATTTATTGATAGATAAGATTTGTCCATTGATACATGAGATTAACTATTTTAGACATTGAGCATATTTGTTAGCATATTTGTGAGTCTGAACTTATGGAGTATATAGCAAGATCTTGTGACATTGATGCAAATATCTATGTAAAAGGAGAACGCAACCAGTTATAACATTTATTGAATATGGGTGCTGTTCCTGCTGAACCCAGAATTATATGGTACAAAAAACGCATGAGTGCATAAAATACCGCGGATGAACCGCACCAATGACGCACCACATAGAAAATCATACAAGCGAAATCCAGATCCTTTCGGATCCATTCTGGGATTTGTGAAAGAGCCTGTTGGAAGGAAATTGCTATAAAAAGTCAGCTAGTAAGTCAGTTCCAATACAGCCACTGAGGAAGAAGGAGGAGAACCTTCGAAACGCGTCTGGCGTGGAGGATATTGGAGCTGACTATAACCGGACAACTATATACTACAAAAATCTGCTATTTTTGTCCGGACTAGATAAGCACTTATAAGGAAAAGAAAAAGGAACTGCGGCCTTGGGCTACTGTGCAGCTACCTAAGGGTGTGACTGAATCACAGGTGGAACATTAATTCCAATCAAGGCAACATAGTTTGCATCCACAGCGTAATACGACCAGCGCTTGGAGTGAGGATTGAAGATTCAAAGACTACCAGACCAGATCGTTCCAAGCGGCAGTAAGACTTACTTACCCTGCTATCTACACCACGTGGGACGCCACGGTGGACGGCAGGACTGAATGTAAGTGAGCTACTATTAATACTGCTATATTGATATTGACTGTTGCAAAACTATTCCGTTACATTGAGACATACCTGACATTGTCCAGTCTCTGTTGAAACCTGTTGGACTTTAACCCTGTGATACTTCATGCATTTCCATGAACTGTGTGGATCCAATACTATAAATCTACTCTACTATAGAAGCAAGTCTATATATTAGAGCTACTATTAACCAGGGAGACGGACTGCCTACTGCTAGTTTTGAGTCTGCTATTTTTGAATCTCCAGAGATACTTTTGGATTCTATATGGCGGTTTGAAGATCGAACTTTGCTAGTCTCCAACCATTTTATACATATATTTTTAGTAATTTGCACCTAACTTCACAGAATTTTTAGTATTATTGATTGTTTCTTTTGCCAGTATTTGGTACTATTGCACTTTGTATATACCCTGAGAAGGGTACTTTACACTCACATTTTACTTTTTTATTTTTAGTCTCACAATTCACATATGTATTTATTTTCTTTGGGGACTGACTCGGAATTCGGTATTCACCACTGCTGCAGCTGATTATTACAGGCAGTTGGAATAGACCTAGGTTCCACACTTGTTCTTACATCTGGTCGGCTTATTAGGCCTCCTGACCTTCTTATCTTATTAGCTACATCAGCGGATTGAAGATTTTATTGTATTGTCAATCCTTTTATTAAATTTTATTAACCTTTATTTTTAACATTTTTATATCAATTTTACTATTGTAGGAGTTTAATTTTTAGATAGGGCATATATTTCCATGTACTGCTATGAATAGTGATTATTGCTATTAATAAACTAGTGTCGCTTTACCAACTGTGTGGTCCAGGTATAAGAGTGCCCATTCTTTTTATATTCTTACTGGAAACAGCCAAAGTGCATGGTGGGTGGCTGTTCCCCACCATCCAGGCCAGGTTTTGGTTAGGGATATAAAACCCAGCCAGCAGTCTCAGCTGGTGGTGGATTATCCTCGATCTTACAGTGGAGCTTTGCCAGTTTCTGTGTTGGGGCCTGAGAGTTTGGGCCGGGTTTAAGGTCTGCTATCTTGTTTGGATGAAAGCACGTGGACTTCTGTTTCACCCAAGGACTTATATGTTGCTGCCTGGTGTGAACAAACACCAGACTCAAGTTTTTTTTCCCTTGAAACTGACTTTTTGTTTTTACTTTCCTCATGTGTGAATAAAACACTGAACTGTTTAAGTTAAAGACGTTGTCATTGCCTCTATACTACGTCCGCAAGCCTGTCTACCAGAGCAAATCCCCACACCTGATAAAGTGTTAAGTTGCATGTTTTGCGCAAAAAATATGTGTCTCATTAGTACCGATTTGTGCAATCACAAAAATAATGACTGGACATCACAAATTCTAGAACTTCCAAATTTATTGCAAATATTATGTGAAACATTTGCGAAATATCTCAAACGAATATTGCCTATGCAGCTCATCACTATTTGTTAGGTGTGTGTATAGCAGGGCTGTGTGTATAGTAAAGAGGAGCCACAACACTTCTGTTATCCTGGTTCAAAAAATATTTTATTTTATGCATTCAATTTTATTCGGTGCAGATAAATAGGGTAAAATGTATCACGTATTACTCGTATATCGCGGAACGTTTCAGTCAATCCCTGATCTACTAAATAAAAGTACAGTTAACATAAACAACAGAAAAGCTAAATATCTGAATTACATGCAATCATGGACCATGTCACTGTCTGTAGAAAGATCCATTTTGTTTCTTAGATCCAATAGATATAATTTCTTAATGTGAAGAGTTTTCCCAAATCACAAATGGCAATAAATCACTCAAATAATGCTATAGGAGAGAGTAAGACTATGGATTATGTACTCATGAAGAAGTGATAATGATAAAGGAATAAGCAGCAATAAGATTCAACCAAGAACAAATAATGACAGAAAGCCTCAGGTAAGTGTAGTCTAAGGTAAGTACAGGTATATCAAAGCCTTTTTTGTGAACCACATATGGTACACATATGTACGTGTCTGCAAATTCCATTAGTATATATTTTATTTTTGCTTTTGGGCAGAGAGTTAGCCCATTGACAATGAAACTTGTTCTGGTAATACAGAGGGGAGAGCCACTATAGACATTTATATTTTCCATGTACAGGTGGCAATAGTCAGTAGCATCCACAACATCATAATGTTCAGAGGTATTGGATTTCTTCTGTCTTCAGGGTCCTTGCGGCAAATTGTGGGATTCAAATTGGTTGCCCTGGGACATACATATTTAATGCAAAATGGAAATTGTCCTAATGTTTAGACAATTATACATCAGAACACAGCTTTAGGTAGTCAATCCTACAATGGAGCTCCACATATGCCCCATCTCTTACAGTCCACAAATTTCAATGGATTGTCACCCTAGCTAGTTCTCTTATGTTATATTTTTTCTTAGACATTAGACACATATTGATTCCCTCTTGTGAATTAGTAAATCATACTCAAGATTTTCTTTAAGCTTGAAACATTTTGCACATTCTGAGCATGATTATGGCTTCTCTCCTGTGTGAATTCTCTGATGTCTAGCAAGATGTGATGTCTGACTAAAACATTTTCCACATTCAACACATGAATACGGCTTCTCTCCTGTGTGAATTCTCTGATGATTAACAAGATTTGATTTCTCACTAAAACATTTCTCACATTCAGGACATTTAAATGACTTCACTCCTGTATGAGCTTTCTGATGTTGAGTGAGACTTGTTTTGAAAGCAAAACACTTATCACATTCAGTGCATGAAAATGGCTTCTCTCCTGTGTGATTTCTCTGATGATCAACAAGATTTGATTTCTGATGAAAACACTTATCACATTCTGAGCATGAAAATGGCTTCTCTTCTGTGTGGATTCTCAGATGTATATCAAAGGTTGATTTGTGAATAAAACATTTCTCACATTCAGGACATGAAAACGGCTTCTCCCCTATATGAATTCTCTCGTGTCTCACAAGATTTGATTTAACACTAAAACACTTCCCACATTCTGCACATGAAAATGGCTTCTCTCCTGTGTGAATTCTCTGATGTTTAACAAAACTTGATTTCTGACCAAAACACTTATCACATTCTGAGCATGAAAATGGCTTCTCTTCTGTGTGGATTCTGAGATGCATATCAAAGGCTGATTTGTGAATAAAACATTTCCCACATTCAGGACATGAAAATGGCTTCTCCCCTATATGACTTCTCTCGTGTCTCACAAGATTTGATTTAACACTAAAACAATTCCCACATTCTGCACATGAAAATGGCTTCTCTTCTTTATGAGTTCTCTGATGTTCAACAAGACTTGATTTCTGACCAAAACACTTATCACATTCTGAGCATAAAAATGGCTTCACTCCTGTGTGGATTCTCAGATGTATATCAAAGGTTGATTTGTGAATAAAACATTTCTCACATTCAGGACATGAAAATGGCTTCTCCCCTATATGATTTCTCTTGTGTCTCACAAAATTTGATTTACTACTAAAACACTTCCCACATTCTGCACATGAAAATGGCTTCTCTCCTGTGTGGATTCTCAGATGTATATTAAAGGTTGATTTGTGAATAAAACATTTCTCACATTCAGGACATGAAAATGGCTTCTCCCCTATATGAGTTCTCTCGTGTCTGACAAAATTTGATTTATCCCTAAAACACTTCCCACATTCTGCACATGAAAATGGCTTCTCTTCTGTGTGAATTCTCTGATGTTCACCAAGACTTGATTTCCGATGAAAACACTTACCACATTCAGGACATGAAAACGGCTTCTCTCCTGTGTGGATTCTGAGATGTTTAACAAGATTAGATTTTTCAGCAAAAGTTTTTCCACATTTTGAACAGCAATTTGGCTTCTCTCCTGTGTGCATTTTCAGATGTATCACAATATAATTCTTACTGTTAAAACTCTTCCCACATTCTGGACATGAAAATGGTTTATCTTCTTTGTGACTTTTCTGATGTTCAACAAGATGTCCGTTTGTATTCAAAACTTTTTCACATTTTGAACATGGAAATTGCCTTTCATCCTTTTGAATTTCCTCATGCATATAAAGATAAGATTTATTTTAAAATAGTTTTCCACATTGAGAACTCACAGACTTCTCACCCAGTCTATGTCCAGTGCTATTACTGACAATCTGTGGTTGATTATCTTCTACAGGTAACATTAGACATCTATAGAAGCCTCATCCAGTCTTCACCTGGAAAAAAAAATAGTTCAATAAGACAAGAGATTTCCTTATCATAGTAACACAAAAAAGAACAAAGGTGTAAGCAATATCCAGTAACATAAAGTCAACTGTATTTATAGAAAGTAAAAATTGACTATGTTAGAATTACTAGTTGTCAATCACATTTTTTTTTATAATCACAGATTAAATAAAGGTTATAACCAGATTTTATTTGATACATTAAACTGTTGGTACAAAGTGCCAGTTAGAAGTCTCCAAGTACATAGAAACTGGAGAATTCCTCTTCTAGTTAATAAAGTGAGTTTCTTATAAAAAAAAAAAAGCATCTTGAAATTGGACAAACAATATGAAGGACGTTTATAACATTTTCTACTCCAGTTTTGTGCCATAAAAAGTGATGTCCACATTCTATATAACGTAAAATTTAGACACTTTTGGTGAACATTCCCACTTTCAGAAGTGGAGTGAATTACAGATTAGTAAGTATTACAGACGGGAAGACTTTTATAATGGAAAAGAATTGTGATGGCACACTCGCATTTGGATAGAATGGAAGGATTTTTATTGTTCTATAAAATACTTAGTAATATTATTTGAATTTCATAAAAGTTATAAAAATATAAGAGATCCTATATGTATATAAAGTATATTATATATTCTGATCAAAGTAACTGTTCTTGGTATTATTCAGTACGAAATATATATTTCATTGGGTATTGTTAAACAGGGATTCCCTAGAATTGAAAAATAATGTCCATAGATGTTTAAAAGAGTTCTTCAAGGAGGTCCTGAAATCAGCGAATTTACAATCCACAAGAAGGCTAAATAGTAATTGATGACTGTCTTTAGTTAAATAGTGATATTCTTAAAGAATGTGCAAGCTCGCATATAAGGTCCAATATATTATGAAAAAATATGAAAAAATATATTTTAAGAAAAAAGTGCCGTGCAAAAAGTTGAAAAAGTTGAAAAATGTGCTCAATGAGTAAAATACGTTGTGCACAACAAAGGTAATTTATAACATGCAGTTATTCTTAAAAAATGTGTTGATAAAGACGTACACCATATAGATAATGTTCATATGTTATGATGATGAGGAGTCGATGTTATTATGAATACACCAGTATTTGGTCCTGTATTCACCGGGTTTTCAAGTGTTGGTGTCCGCCTTTTAAAGAGAGAGCGACTCTCCTGGCAATTTTCCAATTCACTTGAAATTGGATGATAATTATCCCGATATATTTCAGTGATTTGCCGTTGTTGTGGGCAGAGTACATATGTTGTATTTATGGAGAAATAATACAAGAAGATGTAGTTTACTTTACCCCTATTCAGTTCGTTACAGCGTCTTCCGTCCTGCAAGGACCTTCGTGGCGTCCCACGTGATCACTTGCCTTACCACGTGATGCTGCACGTGATGATGATGTAGCCTGACGTCACGCGGTGGTTGTTCCTGATTGGCCAATCTTCCTCGCTGCGGGAAATTTGAAAGAATATCGCCGTGGCGAGTATTTTCTTCCGATGATTTTCAGTTTAGTATTGTTAATTTCCTTATGGTCCTCACTGCTTCCTCTGACCAGACGCGTTTCGGGACACTTTCTGGTCCCTTCTTCAGTGGTCACGTAGTGATGAGTCCGGAGCAAGTGAGGGTTTTTATGTGCGGTCTTCTTTAAGGGGTGTTGCCTTAATTCCATTGGGTTAATTGTAAATCCTGGACTGGATTTTTTTCCCGTGGCTAACTAAGTTTGTGTCGGCATAGTTTATTTTTGGGATATTTTGATATGCTGTTACAATATGGATGCTTTTTTGGTAAAAGTGTATAAATTATGTTTCTGTAAAAGAGGTCTATTTCTATAAGAACTTAATAGTAATCATTCAGTTCCACTAGAACGCATTGTGTGCTACTTGCGGTTTTTTTGTGTGCGGTTTTAGTGCGGTTTTTTTAAAAGGTGCGGTTTCAATGCGTTTTTTATAAAAGTTTTAATTTTGAGATAGGATCCTTTATAGATATGCTTCTATCATGTTAGTCCATACCACTGAACGCTAGCAAACGTTTATAATGGAATTGATAATAAAAATTAAAATTGATAATAAAAATTATATATTTCATATTTTATTATTTTTCTATGAATCTCTTATTTAGGTATGATCTAAGTTTTTTTGATAGTGTGTATAACTTGTGTTTTAGATAGTCTTTCACTATATGGGATTATTACTGATTATCTTGATGTAGATGGGAAGTGTATGTAGGGGAGGCGCCTAAATAGGAAAGGAGATAGAGGTGCTGGTAAAGTCTTTCACTATGTGAGATTATTTCTGATTTTCTTGATGTAGATGGGAAGTGTGTATAGGGGGGAGGGGCCTAAATAGGAGAGGAGATAGAGGTGCTGGTAGAACAGCCTGACCTCTATTTCTCTTTCCCAAAGAGGCACATCCCCATTTATATGAAGCCAAAAATTTCTAATTCGGCGTTTAATCCTGCAGGCATTAGGGTGTCAAATTCATAAATTCTCTTGGATTCGGTTCTTGACATGTTGTTGATGTGATTTCCCCCTCTCCAGGATTTGTTGATTTTTTCAAAGGCTATGAATTTAAGGGATGATGGGTCACAATTGTGGTGAATTTTGTAATGTTTGGATAGTGTGTGTTGTTCGTATCCTTTTTTGATGTTTGCTATGTGTTCTGATATTCTTTTCTTCAGTTGTCTTTTTGTTCTCCCAATGTATTGTTTGTGACAAGGGCATTCCAGTATGTATATGTTACATGTTAGGCACTCTTCTATTTGGACTTTGAATGAATTTTGTGTGGAGCAGACTTGTATAGTTTTTTTAGGAAATTTTGTCACTCTGCAATTGCTGCATCGCCCACATCGAAAGAAACCCTTTAGGGAGAGCCAGTTGTGTTGTGTGTTTGTTCTTTTTTGTTTTATTGTTGGAGCTACTTTTAATCCTAAATTTGGAGCTTTCGTGTATACTATAGATGGTGTAGTGTTTAGTAAGGGGCCTATTATTTTGTCTCTGAGTAAGTGATGCCAGTGTCTATTGATGATTTTAGCGATAGTTTTATATTGAGCATTGTAGGGTAGAATCAGTCTGGCTTCTTCTTTTTGGTGTGTGTCGCTCTTTTCTTTTTCTTTGAAAAATTCTGATCTATCCATTTTTTTAACTTTATTTAGTGCATTATCTAATAATTTATCTGGATATTTTTTATATGTAAATTTTTCTTTCATTTGAATTGCCTCTTCTTCGAATTTAGTGTTGATGGTACAATTTCTTTTTAGTCTTCTGAATTGATTTGTTGGAATATTGGTTAAACATTGTGGAAGATGACAGCTGGAGAAAAGAATATGGTTGTTTTTCATTACCGGTTTTTGGTATGTGCTACATATTAGTTTTGTATTTTCTACTTGAATGTTTAGGTCAAGAAATTCTAGCTGTGTTTTTGTTGTGTTGGACGTGAATCTTAAGTTTAAATTGTTTATATTAATTTCATTTAAAAATGACTGTAGGGAACTATCTGTGTCTTGCCATATAAAGATCACGTCATCTATATATCTTCTCCATAGCACCAGACTCTCCCCGAGTCTAGGGCCAACCATCTCACGCTCCCATTCGGACATAAAGATGTTGGCGTAGCTCGGGGCGAATCTGGTGCCCATTGCCGTGCCGACTTTTTGTTGATAATATTCAGAGTTGAAAATAAAGTAATTATGTGTTAATATGAAGTGGACCCCAGATGTGATAAAATCTATTTGGTCTGTCTTGAGTGGTGAATAGTCTGTTAAGTGTTTTTTGAGTGCTGTTGTGCCTTGTTTGTGGTCTATTACTGTATATAAGGAATTGACGTCAAGAGTGCCAAGTGTCCAGTTTTCATTGTATTCTATTGCTTCCAATGTAGTGATAATGGCCGTGGTGTCTTTTATGTAAGAGGGAATGATTTTCACATATGGTTGTAGCATGTTATCAATGTATTCCGATAGATTTGATGTTATTGACCCTATGCCTGAGATTATGGGTCTTCCTGGCGGAGCTATTGGGTTTTTGTGTAATTTCGGTATGCAATAAAATGCTGGTAATCTTTTTTGGGTGGATATGATGAATTTATGTTCCCGTTCTAAGAGTATATTTTCATTCAGGCCTGTATTGCAGTAATCTATCAGTTTTTTTTGGTATTCTTCTGTTGGGTCATGTTTTAGTTTTTGATATGTTAAACAGTCAGTAAGTTGGCGCATGCATTCTTGGTTGTAGCTGACGGAGTCTAATATAACTATCGCCCCTCCTTTGTCTGCTGGTCGGATGGTGATCTCTTCCATAGCTTGAAGTTGTTTCATTGATTCCCTTTCTTTTCTTGTTAGATTATTGAATGTTGAATGTGTTTTTAATTTTCTGATATCTTGCTCTACACTTTTACGGAATGTTATGATCTCATGACTTATTTCTTGTCTTGGAAAATGTTTTGATTTATTTTTTAGGGCAGTATGTAAAAATTCGTTACTTTCTGCTGTTTGCGGAGTGAGTGGGTTTTTTAAATGGTATTTCTTTAAACATAGTTTTCTGATGTATTTTTCTATACCTATATAGGTTGCAAATTTATTTAGATTGGTTGTTGGTGCAAAATTAAGTCCCTTGTTTAGTAAGTTTTTCTGATCTGGTGTTAGGTTTATATGACTCAGATTGACAATTATGTCTTCTTGTTCTATCTGTTGTGGTGTCTGTTTGAGTAGTGTTCTTCTTCTTCCTCTTCGTATCTTTCTCTTCGTTGATATGTACGTGTTTTGGGTGGAATCCATGTTTGTTGTGACGATTTTTCCCTCTGATATTGATTTTGGTGTGAGGTTTGGTGTCTGTATTGAGTTGGACAATCTCGTGGTTGGTAGGTCGGTTTGTTGTTCTGTTTGTATCTCAGGTTGTAGTCGTGAGTGGAAAAGTGTGTCTGATTGTATTTTTTCTCTAAGGTTGGTAGCGGTGTCGTTTTTTGTCTGGTTTTGTGATGGGGGGGAGTTACATCTAAAAAATGTGGGGTTGCTAATGTTTCATATCTATTAGAAGTTGATACATTGTAATGGGTGGGAGAGTTGTCTGTGGTTAGGTTGTGTTGTTTTCTATTTGTCCCATTGTTTATCTTTTCTTTAGTTGTTTCTGAGTCCCCTTCTTTATCTTTATTTGAGTGATTTTCTGAGTGATTAGGAGGTATATGGTTTGTGTGTTCTACTGATTGGTCATAGTGGTCATGTTCAGAGTGTTGTGTGGTATGCTCTTCATATTGGTAATGTCTTAATTTTTTGTTTTCTTAAGTATTATTTCCTTTTCTAGTTTATCTAGTCCCTTGCATACTCTCTCTGACCATTTATGGTATTCTTCATCTCTTACAAATAATTCCATTTTTTCTTTTAGTTTATCTATTTGTGTGATGATTTCTTCTAATAATTGTTTTCTTCTTTTTATTATTAGTTCTACCAAAGTGCATGATTGCTTTTTTAGAAAAGAGTCCCATTCTTCTTTAAATTCTGAACTATATAGGTCTTGTGCTGGATCTTTTAGTAGTGTCAACCCTTTTGGGATTTGACCTCTCTCTAAGCACTGAGTTAGTGCCTTTATTTCCCATCTATGTTTCAGTTGTTTGTGAAGAAGTTTCTCTAATTCTTTGAATGTGATTGTTAGTGATATTGTGGCATCTGGTGTGAGTTTGCTATTGTTATGTTCGTCAAAGGAGTAGGTATCTATTTTTCTGCATTTGTTTTCCATATGGGTCCAAATGTCCATATTTGATCGGCTGGGAGCACACCAGATAGGTGTGTATGTAGTTATAAAATAGAGGGGGTTCTGTGGCTCACCAGACGGTCAGTATGGATAGAGGTGCTCAATCACCGGTACACCTAAAACCGTGAGGATGTGTTAAAATGGAAAAGAATTGTGATGGCACACTCGCATTTGGATAGAATGGAAGGATTTTTATTGTTCTATAAAATACTTAGTAATATTATTTGAATTTCATAAAAGTTATAAAAATATAAGAGATCCTATATGTATATAAAGTATATTATATATTCTGATCAAAGTAACTGTTCTTGGTATTATTCAGTACGAAATATATATTTCATTGGGTATTGTTAAACAGGGATTCCCTAGAATTGAAAAATAATGTCCATAGATGTTTAAAAGAGTTCTTCAAGGAGGTCCTGAAATCAGCGAATTTACAATCCACAAGAAGGCTAAATAGTAATTGATGACTGTCTTTAGTTAAATAGTGATATTCTTAAAGAATGTGCAAGCTCGCATATAAGGTCCAATATATTATGAAAAAATATGAAAAAATATATTTTAAGAAAAAAGTGCCGTGCAAAAAGTTGAAAAAGTTGAAAAATGTGCTCAATGAGTAAAATACGTTGTGCACAACAAAGGTAATTTATAACATGCAGTTATTCTTAAAAAATGTGTTGATAAAGACGTACACCATATAGATAATGTTCATATGTTATGATGATGAGGAGTCGATGTTATTATGAATACACCAGTATTTGGTCCTGTATTCACCGGGTTTTCAAGTGTTGGTGTCCGCCTTTTAAAGAGAGAGCGACTCTCCTGGCAATTTTCCAATTCACTTGAAATTGGATGATAATTATCCCGATATATTTCAGTGATTTGCCGTTGTTGTGGGCAGAGTACATATGTTGTATTTATGGAGAAATAATACAAGAAGATGTAGTTTACTTTACCCCTATTCAGTTCGTTACAGCGTCTTCCGTCCTGCAAGGACCTTCGTGGCGTCCCACGTGATCACTTGCCTTACCACGTGATGCTGCACGTGATGATGATGTAGCCTGACGTCACGCGGTGGTTGTTCCTGATTGGCCAATCTTCCTCGCTGCGGGAAATTTGAAAGAATATCGCCGTGGCGAGTATTTTCTTCCGATGATTTTCAGTTTAGTATTGTTAATTTCCTTATGGTCCTCACTGCTTCCTCTGACCAGACGCGTTTCGGGACACTTTCTGGTCCCTTCTTCAGTGGTCACGTAGTGATGAGTCCGGAGCAAGTGAGGGTTTTTATGTGCGGTCTTCTTTAAGGGGTGTTGCCTTAATTCCATTGGGTTAATTGTAAATCCTGGACTGGATTTTTTTCCCGTGGCTAACTAAGTTTGTGTCGGCATAGTTTATTTTTGGGATATTTTGATATGCTGTTACAATATGGATGCTTTTTTGGTAAAAGTGTATAAATTATGTTTCTGTAAAAGAGGTCTATTTCTATAAGAACTTAATAGTAATCATTCAGTTCCACTAGAACGCATTGTGTGCTACTTGCGTTTTTTTTGTGTGCGGTTTTAGTGCGGTTTTTTTAAAAGGTGCGGTTTCAATGCGTTTTTTATAAAAGTTTTAATTTTGAGATAGGATCCTTTATAGATATGCTTCTATCATGTTAGTCCATACCACTGAACGCTAGCAAACGTTTATAATGGAATTGATAATAAAAATTAAAATTGATAATAAAAATTATATATTTCATATTTTATTATTTTTCTATGAATCTCTTATTTAGGTATGATCTAAGTTTTTTTGATAGTGTGTATAACTTGTGTTTTAGATAGTCTTTCACTATATGGGATTATTACTGATTATCTTGATGTAGATGGGAAGTGTATGTAGGGGAGGCGCCTAAATAGGAAAGGAGATAGAGGTGCTGGTAAAGTCTTTCACTATGTGAGATTATTTCTGATTTTCTTAATGTAGATGGGAAGTGTTTTGTGCCATAAAAAGTGATGTCCACATTCTATATAACGTAAAATTTTGACACTTTTGGTGAACATTCCCACTTTCAGAAGTGGAGTAAATTACAGATTAGTAAGTATTACAGACGGGAAGACTTTAATGCCTTATTTATTTTGAGTGATATTTTAAAAAGTCGCAAAAGTGTTACATCTCAATGCTGGACAACCCCCTGATGTACTTTTATAGACAATAAACTTGCACCAGATATATTGTTACCATGAGCCTTTTTATAAAGTTGGTGCAGTTTCACAAAACAAAGAAAGACTTAAAGCTGACACCAAAATCACACTGTTACAGAATTTGTGGAACCACTGTGCCTCAAACTTTAAAACACAGCAAGGCTGGAATATAGGTTGAAGGCAAGTAGCCTACAGGAAAGGAGAAACAAAGACATGGACTTCAAACTTCTAGATTTCTGAAACCCAGACAAAGGCCAAAATATAAACTGTATCCAATCTGGAACCCAGACTCACAAAGACTTCAGAAACAAACACTATTGCACGAAAGCAGACATTGTCACACAGCCCAGTTCTGGCCTCACAATTCAGAGAGAACATCAGATAGAACTCAGGAACTAAAAGGTAAGACTAATTAACACATAGACAAAATGTGCAGATTTAGACACAGACTGGAAAATAACCTCTTTGAAAGCAGATTAGAGAGGCACAATATGCACTGCCACACTGAAACATTGCCCTAGATACACAACCAGAATTTCCAGCAACCAAGTCATACAATACAGTGAACAGTGTGACTTGGTTTGTGAATAGTGAACAGAAATATAACAAATAATAAATTATACATTTCTTGTAATGTATCATTACATTAATGTATCAATTTGTTTACAAGCGCCACATAAAACAATTAAGTGTGGTGGGGGACGTGGTAGCAATACAGGTATCTAGAAATGCAGTTTACAAGGCAGCCATTCAGATAAAGTGGTATCTATCTAATAATCAGACAGCTTGGGTTCAACAGAACAGGAGAAGCATTTGCAGTAGCTCCCTGGCATTGGTTGCTGAAGTCATATCTACTCTTCACCAATATCCTCTAGTTTTAATGTTAGCTTCAACTAGTAGCTTATTAGTGAAAAAGTCATGGTAAAAATTATTTTAGCAAACAATAGTAACAGTCCAGCTCACCTGCATCAGTAGTTTGGAAGGTGCATGGATGGGAAGAGACCCAGACTCATATACTTGAAAGGAAAAAATCCAGCACCTCTGGTTTTTCGTGCTTAACGATGTTTTATTCCACAAAACCAAATATACAGCGGTGAAAAATCCTCAAAGTACAAGCCCCAATACGGTCTACGCGTTTCGAACCAGATGGTTCTTAATCATGACCTTTATAATAAATTAAAGTATATATAGGAGTGAACATAGAAAATCCCTCCCCCCTTAAGCTAGCTGGGCGGTGCAGGCCGTCCCAGGTGTTACAATCAATGTACCAATGTTAAATTTAAATGTACCAAACAAGTTTAAAATCTAACATGAGCCCCCATGAACAGATATTTTATGACATTAAACCTAGCAAAAATTGAGGAGTAACATAGCATTAATAATAAATATATAAATAAGTGAATAAACATGATTATAAGTGAGTAGCAGAAAAAACGCTCCATGTGAACACTCCTCAATACTTGCTGGCTGCAATCCAAATCTGACCATTCAGGCTATACAATACATTTTTTATTTTCTTGAAGTTGCAACATGATGTAATTATTAATAGCTACTAATAAATATACATGAGTTATTTTCTCAAATTTGATCCTTCAGGGCTTTTGGACTTCAATTTTTAATTTTTAGAATCCAGAAGGCTTCTCTTTGGTTTACAAGTTTTTTTTGTTTGTTTTTTTCAAAATTGCATATGGATGACAACAGATGTAGTCAGCCTGTATCCGTCCATTCCCCACCGAGTAGCACTAATAGCGCTGGAGTATAATTTACACCGCTATAGTGGCCATGGTGACGTTTTCATTGATTATGTATTAAAAATAACTGAATTTTTGCTCACACATAACTATTTCAGTTTTGATAATAAATTTTACTTGCAAATTCAGGGTGTGAGTACGGGAGCAAAATTTTCCCCGTCACTTGCAAACGTCACCATGGCTTACTGGGAGGAGCGCTATATCTATGATGCTGATAATCCCTTTGGTGAGTGTATAGAGTGGTATGGCAGATACATCGATGACCTGTTATTCATTTGGTCCGCCGATGTGTCTGCCATACCCTCTTTTTTACATTACCTAAATAGTAACCCATATGGATTGCGATTTGTTGGAGTTCATGATGCTCATAAAATAAATTTCTTGGATCTGACTCTGATTGGTATTCCAGGCCAGGTAATATGCACTCGAACTTATCGCAAACCCATATCTGGAAATACAGTATTAAGAGCCAATAGTCATCATCCACTCCATACAATAAAGGCTATTCCAGTGGGTGAGATGATCAGAGCCAGACGCAATTGCAGCAGAGACTCTTGATTTTTATGAAGAGATACAAATAATCACTGATAGATTAAGGGAAAGAGGATACCCATTGTGCAAAAAATATAACGGAAAGAAAAAAAAGGCAGGATTTGTTGTTTGGAACCCCCTTGACTCATAAAAAATGTAATAGAAAACAAATGGATAAGAACAAATATAGTGAAAATAGGGGAATAAAAGAAAATGAGATTAAATCATGCTACAAAGATAAATCCTCTAATATTCCAACACTTGCATTTACTTTTAGTAATCAATTTTCTTTGATAGAGAAAGCGGTCTCCAGATGTATCCCTATCCTGTATGAGGATCCACAGTTATACAAAATACTGAGGGGAGGACATAGAGTGGTATCAAAAAGACCCATGTCACTGGCTGCCTCTCTGTCTCCATCTCCTTTTTAGTCAAAAATCGGAGGGACAATTGCGGAAATGTTGGCTGCGATATACAGGTTTTACACGTTGCGGCAATTTCCCATGCAAAGCTTGCAGTTATGTAACCCCCAAAAAAATATTTTCAAGATTCTGATGGTATTAATAAATATCCGGTTAAAACTTACATTAATTGCAACACATCGGGAATTGTCTACATCATTGAATGCAAAGCATGTCAGTTAATATATGTAGGATGTTCAACCAGAAGGTTCAAAGTAAGGTTACTGGAACACATTAATTATATAATAAATCCGGCATATGTAAACATCTCAAGTGCAGCAAAACACTTTATCATGGCCCATAATAGAAGTCTGTTATCATTCACAGCTTATGCTATAGAACGAGTGTTTCTGCCTGCAAGAGGTGGAGACCTCAAAAAAACTTGTAAACCAAAGAGCCTTCTGGATTCTAAAATTGAAGTCCAGAAACCCTGCAGGATTAAATTTGAGAAAAGAACTCATGTATATTTATTAATAACACCATCAATAGCCTTTAACTCAAGAGGTACACTCTTCAAATTAATAAATCACACAAAGAAAGGAGTGCAACCACATCAATTTTTTCCTCCTGAGGAAGCAACTATACGCGAAACGCGCGTTGAGGAGCCATTTCACCCGTTCAGCAGCCCCTGCATTTTGGTACGTTAAACAGTTATGTAGTGCACCTCTCGGCTTTGTTTAATCTGTAGATTAGGGCCGCAGAAGTGAGGCACATTATCCATACAGATAGCATGCGTGCAGTTCAATCATTAGCCTTGTTTTATATCCCCTTTATGTGATTTGTATGGGAGTTCCCGGAGAGTACTATATAAAGGGGTATATCTCAGCGTAAATTTAGTGCTATGGGTCTGTTGAATGGGTGATCTACATCTGTGAATTTCCCCTGTGTACACATATTTATGTACTATAATATATGTCCTTTTATCATGATATAAATAAAAATGGTATTTTTTAATCTTTAAAAAATTGATGTGGTTGCACTCCTTTCTTTGTGTGATGTATATTTATTAGTAGCTATTAATAATTACATCATGTTACAACTTTAAGAAAATAAAAAATGTATTGTATAGCCTGAATGGTCAGATTTGGATTGCAGCCAGCAAGTATTGAGGAGTGTTCACATGGAGCGTTTTTTCTGCTGCTCACTTATAGTCATGTTTATTCACTTACTTATATATTTATTATTAATGCTATGTTACTCCTCAATTTTTGCTGGGTTTAATGTCATGAAATGTTTGTTCATGGGGGTTCATGTCAGATTTTAAACTTGTTTGGTATATTTAAATTTCTGCTAGCACTTTTGATTGCAACACCTGAGAGGGCTTGCCTGCAAGAGATAGAGACCTAAAAAAAAACTTGTAAACCAAAGAGAAGCCTTCTGGATTCTAAAAATTTAAAATTGAAGTCCAGAAGCCCTGAAGGATCAAATTTGAGAAAAGAACTCATGTATATTTATTAGTAGCTATTAATGATCACATCATGCTGCAACTTCAAGAAAATAATAAAATGTATTGTATAGCCTGAATGGTCAGATATGGATTGCAGCCAGCAACTATTGAGGAGTGTTCACATGGAGCGTTTTTTCTACTGCTCACTTATAATAATGTTTATTCACTTATTTATATATTTATTATTAATGCTATGTTACTCCTCAATTTTTGCTAGGTTTAATGTCATAAAATGTCTGTTCATGGGGGCTCAAGTTAGATTTTAAACTTGTTTGGTACCTTTAAATCTCTGCTAGCACTTTTGATTGTAACACCTGGGATGGCCTGCACCGCCCAGCTAGCTTAAGGGGGGAGGGATTTTCTATGTTCACTCCTATATATACTTCCTTAGAAATTTATTATGAAGGTCCTGATTAAGAACCATCTGGTTTGAAACGCGTAGACCGTATTGGGGCTTGTACTTTGAGGATTTTTCACCGCTGTATATTTGGTTTTGTGGAATAAAACATCGTTAAGCACAAAAAACAGAGGTGCTGGATTTTTTCCTTTCAAGTATATGAAAATTATTTTCTTCTACCAATTTTATAAGCTTCCATATTTTCCATATTAAACTTGATTTCCTATTTCTCTGCCTAAGACTCCCATTTCCCCAAATGTCTCCATAAAAACACATTTCCCCCCAAGTATTAAATACAACCTGCCTAAATTATCAGACTCTTACTGGTTCAGAGCAGGGAGGGGGCATCTAATACTACATGTGTCATCCACTCCGTGTATTGCACAGAGCAACATAAGACCACACTAGTTCTGCTTGGAACCGATGCTGGTAAAGCATTAGAGTGGATTGTTTTTTTTCTGTGCAGAGTATTAGAGATGTTCCATTGTCCCCTGCATTTATCATATCTGTTTCTTCACACTACTATAACCCACAAACCCTACACTGTCTGATATGTTCCATATTCACAATGGCAATTGGCTGGGCTGCCCCTTTGTTTATATTAGTTATGGAAAGCCTCGTTCTAAAAATTCTAACAATCTCCTGAAATTTCTAGCTTATGAGTTTTAATGTGGCATTTACGTTTTATTTACACTGCGGTGGCCCATTGTCCTTATACACAGCACAGATTACAATATCT
This sequence comes from Bufo gargarizans, assembly GCF_014858855.1. Taxonomy (NCBI): domain Eukaryota; kingdom Metazoa; phylum Chordata; class Amphibia; order Anura; family Bufonidae; genus Bufo; species Bufo gargarizans. Next base: position 547,074,153 of record NC_058082.1, on the reverse strand, counting down.
TATAATTCCTTCCACTTAGTCAGTTCAGTGACACTTACCAGACATGGACCCTCCACAAATTTCACAGGACATGATCTCCAGTCAGAGTCTTCTCAAGTCACTGATCTAAGTCACTTCCCTTGGTGAATTCCTAGCTTTCTGAGCCATGCTTGGGTCTTTTATACCCCTTTGGTGGCTATAGCTATCTGCTCCTCCTCTTCCCCCAGTAGACGCCCAGTCTCACCTTTATAAGGAATGAAAACTTTCATCATCAGATCTGGCTTCCCTTATTACCATATGCAATTGAAGAATAATTTACTTATCAACCAGTTGAGCATTTTCTGGCCTCCTGAGATGGTCCTTCATTTACACATTGTATTTGCAGGGTAGAGACCTATTGTTTACACTCCTATCTAGCATTTGTAAAAGATTCCTGGGATACTCCAAGAACTTTTCATGTAAGAATCATTGTAAACAATAAAAGAATTTCATCTTGATGAGATACATTCCATCCGGAAAAACAACCACATGACTCTCCATTGTTTAACCTAATGGAACTCCACGAAATGGAATTCTATACGAGTTTCAGGGACATTTCTTTGAGCTTTATGATAGCAAATCGATTTTCCCTGAATGGCAGTAAAAAAAAAAAAAAAATCATACTTTCCTCATCTGTTTGTCTGTAAAGAGCCAGCCGCCTCCATCTTGATTAAAAATCTTGCACAAAATTCCTTAAGCAGTGACATAGGAAGTGAGCACATCAGGTTGCATGATGACATAATCTTCTGCCGCGCAAGATTTTGCTCCAGATCTTCAAGTAAGATGGCGGCAACTGGCCATTCATGATCAAATGGATGAAGAAAGTATGATTTCATATATATTTTTTTTTTTACACTGCATTATTGTTTTTAGATGTCTAAGGGGTACAATGATGGTGGTGGCGCAATCGCTGCTCCCTGTCATTGCAACTACAACAAAGAAATGACCTTTATGACAAAATCATATTTCTCAAAGCAATTTCTTTTTTTTAAATTTGGCAAAATAGCCAAATCAAAATTTTAAATACTTTGCTCATCTCTACTTCCATCTATATCTTACATATATGAAATACTCCCTGTTACATCCACTCTAACAGATTATAAGACTTTCATTATTCAAAGGTATTATTTCTTACAGATCTTATTTGAAGGGTGAATGACTCAATTTGAAAATTAGAAAAAAGTTTTATTATGTAAAAAAAATTAAAAAAATGATATACAGTATATATTTTGAAAGGAAAAGTTGAAATAATTAGGAACCAAACGTGGCTGTAAATTTAATGCTTTAAATTAGCATGAAATCTAATAAATGCAGACATTTTTGTTGTTGGCATTGGGTGAAATTAAAATGATTAAAATATTGCTCCACTACTAGTAATGTGTATAAGAAGGCGCGCCTGACGAAGCCACAGCAGTGGCGAAACATGTCGGGCGGGGTGCTATAGGCTAGCGCATAGTTTTTAGACAGGTTATGGAGACAGCAGCAGCAGGGGAATACAGGTTATTGTAGACCAGACGGCGGGTGCCTGCCAAGGCGCTATGTTATAATTAAGCAAGTCTCAGCATAGCTGCATTGTAACAATTGGTGTACTCCAGAGGGAATTGTTATATATCAGTGACTATTAGCACTCTGCTACTGTGATATAAATCAACTGGCAGCACACATGAGAGAGGGATTGTGCTGACTGGTGTACTAAACTGCCAGTCTTTGCAACAATACATAACCTCCTCCAAGACAATGAGTGATAGCTCAACACTGCGGCGTCTGAAGGGTTGAGACAAACAGTCCAGTAAATAAGTGGTTACTGGGTATGAACACGGTGCATTATAGTAGTGTTATAGCACTATCTATATGAAATAAAAAGTTATTCATTCCAACTGGCCCACCAATGAGGGGCTGAACATATAGTGTTAGTTATATACACCCCGGGTCGAATTTGTCACATATGATAACATTCCATTGCAGTCCCTGCATTGTGGATATTCCTGTATCAAATACCTTGACAGGAATACAGATCAGCATATACTCCATGTAACTATCCCACAGCCGTTGCTAACCCCAGCAACAGCAGATAGTTTATTACAGGAGACGAATACAGATAAATCATCTCTATCGTAATCTGACAGTTCTAAATCAACCTCTCTTATTAGAATTTGTGTTTCACTATTTTTAGCTATTAATTAATAAAGATATAATTTTAATATCAGTTAGAGACCCCTACAGGGATTTTTTTGGTCGTATGACCGCTTGTTACATTGATTATTATATCCCGAGGGTCCCTAAATAGGGCGTGTTGTTGTTTCATTGTGTATAATCTACCACATTTACAGAGACATGAGATTGCCCCCAAGCTTCATACCTATTAGTCTACAGTTATAACAGAAATAATATTGGAAAGTTATTTCATCCAATTAAAAGGGTTATCTGGTACTTAGTATTGATGACTAGAGATGAGCAAATTTCTCAAAAGTTAGGTTCAGTCAGTTCGCCGAATTTCGAAAAAAGATTTGATCCCAATTCTTTTTGTGGCGAATCGCTTTAAAAAACAGCTATTTCCTGCCTGCATAAAGCCTGTAAAGTAGGTTTAGAACACTGTGCCTTGCGGTAACACGCATAGGGAGTCTGCAAGTCAGTATAACATGCACATGACAGGTGTCGCTCTTAGAATCAATGCACACTTCACTTATTTGGGCAATTACAGGTCCAAAACTGACCAAAAAACTTAGTGTCTACTTATAGGTCGATGTTAGACCCAGGTATAAAGAACCGTGCAGAGGCGCAAGATCCTACTGTAGCGTGAAAGAGCGCACTCCTTTTACATCGTCGTCAGCTGATTCCACATAGATGTCTACAGAACCTGTTCTATAAAACGCTTATACAAGGAGAGTCCCCATGAGAGAGGGTGTCAGCAGTAAGTTTGTGTTGAGGTCACTGATTATTTTGCACTTCCTCTGATCCATCAGAAAAATAATCCCCAAAAAACATATCCTGTCTGTTGAGCATTAGTCTTCACTCGATCAGCAATTCGTCAGTAATCCATCAGTAGTGCTAAAGCCCCCAAAAAACAGGAGTGGATCCACAACAGAGATGACAAGTGAATGGAATATTTGGATGTCTTCTGTATTTTGTACCCACTCCTGCTTTTGTCTACCAAATCATAAGCCAAATCTGATGTGACGATACAGGCCTTACAGATGCTACACAGACAAGATACGTTGTGCGTCTCATTTTTCTTTTCTTTCTGACAGATCAGAAGAAGGGACAAATAAATGATGATGTCAAAAAGGCAAAATAGTGGCCCAGACATGGAGTGGTGAGGGTGGGAGAACAGCTTGAGAAGTCCACAGAGTGGCCCAATGACATAGTGTTGAGGTAGCAGCAGCATGAGGAGACCACAGAGTGGCCCAGTGACATAGTTTTGAGTTAGCAGAAGCATGAAGAGGCCACAGAGTGGCCCAGTGACATAGTGTTGCGTTAGCAGCAGCATGAGGAGACCTAAGAGTGGCCTAGAGTCAGAGTTGTGAGTTGGCAACAGCATGAGGAGATCACAGAGTGGCACAATGACATAGTGTGGAGGTGCAACAGCAGCATGAGGAGCCTGAGCGGTAAGGTTGCAGCAGCATCAGGAAACGACAGAGTGGGGAGGTGGGTGGCAATAACAGTACCCACAGATGATGGTGGCTGAAAGAAGGAGCACTTAGCATCAGATGTCTGACATAAGGCGGGTGGTAGCATCAGAATAGTAGCTGAGGCAGGTAGCCAGAAGAAACCGGTCTCTTTTGTCAAAGTGTTGGTGTGGCACCATGGATGATCTAGTCTGATGCATCAGCCATTGGTGGGTGGAAATCCTGGCTGATCCACGACTGATTCATCTTGACAAAAGTCAGTTTCTCCACATTTCGGGTGGACAGGCGAGTTCTCCTTGGGGTAACTATGGCCCCCGCCGCACTAAACATCTGCACTGATGCCACACTGCTGGCTGGGCAGGACAGCTTTTCCAGGGCAAACTCTGCCAGTTGTGGCCACAAATCCAGTTTGGCTGCCCAGTAGTCCAGCGGATCTTCAATGTGGGATGGCAGGGTGCTGGTTCAGGTTCTGCTCCACTAGGTGGGTTAAGAAAGCTGCTCATCATCGACTCTAGACTTCAGCTGCTGCTGATGGAGCTGGTACTGCTTCTACCCCCACCCCGCCACAGCAGCCATGGCGGTGAAACAAGAGCACAGAGGGCTCCCCCTGTCAGACCTGCGAGAGGATGGACAATGGCGCAGATAGGCAGCGGCCAACTGACTACATAGGATGTTTCTATAGTAGTTCAGTTTGTCCTCCCTCTCAGCTGGTATAAAAAAGGCTCCTATTTTGGACCAGTAGTGAGGGTCCAACAAGGTGGAGAACCAGAAGTCACCCCTCTGCTGAATTGTGACAATTTGGCTCTCACTACCCAAGCAAGTGAGCATGCAGCGGGCCAATTGCGCAAGTTACTCGGAGGGGCTCCCTGCCTCCATCTCCACTGCATACTGCCACAGTGTGCCTGGGTCATCTGCATCATCTTTCTCATCTCCCTCTTGCTCCTCCGGCTGCTCCTGATCCTCCTCTCTTGTCACATGTGTAGAAAAAACACCTATTTTGCTACATATTGCTTGTGCTCCAATGTCCTTCTTATCCTTCTCCAGTTCAGCCCGCACAGGGCTCATATAGCCATGAGATGTAGGCGCTACGTTTCCAGTCCCCTGTCCAGCCAGATTTATCCTCATCATGTAGTCTTGGCGACTGACATATAACGTGGCATCCTCAAAGGGCCTGAGCAAACGGTCCAACTTATGGAGGGTGGAAATGTCGTATATCAACCTATGTTGGGGGATGCAGTTCTGCCTCTGCAGCTCAAGGTGGGTGTGCTTTGCGGTGTACGAATGGCTGAAGTGCATGCAAAGTTTACTGGCCATTTTTAGGATGTCTGGCAGATGGGTGGAAGATTTCAGGAAACGTTTGACAACCAGATTGAACACGTGTGCCATGCAGGGTACATGTCTCATCCCTCCTTGATGAAGCGCCAACGCCATGTTATTCCCGTTGTTGGTTCCAAATTTGAGTTGTTGCGGAGAAAGCCAGGATTTGATTTCTTGATTAAGGACACGAAGCAGTTCCTCCCCTGTGTGACTCTGTTCGCCCAGGCAAACTAGGTGCAGATCAGCGTGACACTGTGAATTGTCCCTACAGTGGAGGCTGAGGACACTGTGGAGGATGAGAGGCAGAGGCGGACATTGTTGCAGGACCAACGTCGTGAGAACATGAAGGTGGAAGCGGCGTCACCTGGAAAAGTTGCTGGTTTGGTTGGGCAGGAGCCACATTTACCCAGTGGGCCGTAAAGGACATATATTGTCCCTGACCGTAGTTCCAGCTCCACACATCGGCGCTGCCGTGCACTTTGGCAGACATCGACAGGCTCAAGGACTAGCCCACCTTCTGTTCTACATATTTGTGCAGGGCTGGCACTGCTTTTTTTGGCAAAGAAATGACAGCTTGGAGACTCTCCACCTCGGCTCAGCTCAAGCCATCAGATCTCTGAAAGGAGCAGAGTCCACCACTTGGAAAGGGAGGGACTGCAGTACCAACAACTTGTCCAAGAGCACGTTCAGCTTCTGCGCCGTTGGATAAATGCACGCATACTGTTGTCTCTTGTCAATCGCTTTGGTAATCGATTGCTGATGGAATGACTAATGAGGAGTAGAAGGGCAAGGAGCAGGAGCATTAGGACTGGTAGATGATGGGAATTACAGACAGATCCCTTCAGCTGAGGTGGTGGAGCCTTGACTGCCTGGAATCGGGTGCATGCCACTGGGTGATGCAGCGGTTGCTGCGGCAGGCTGGACCCCCACATTGAAGCCACGGTTCTCCCAGGCCACTTTATGGTGATGCTGCATATGTTGACGCAGGGCTGTGATGCAACATTGGCACCCTGGCCACGCTTCACCTTCTGCCCACAGATTCGGCAAATAACCATGTTCACCTCCTCTGGTGGCTTAACAAAAAACTGCCACACCACCGAGTAGATGATTTTACCCCCAACATTCCGCATTGACTGACTGTTTCCACCTCTACCTTTGTGAACCCCTGCACCACTACTTTTAGGGCAGGTAGGCTCTTGCGAAGCATGTGGTCTACCCCGGTTATGGTTGGTTCCCGACCATCCACTGATTTCACCCTGTTGATTCCCGGCCAATTGCTGGCTCACGCGTAAGCTGCCACCCTCTTATCCCGATGATGATGAAGCCCTTTGTCACCCGGCTCCCAATTGTGATCAGTTTCTTTATCATTGAGTTCTGTCTGTACGTCACTGATGTCCTTCTCAACAGTCTCTGAGCCAGGAGCCTGACGGCTCACAACACCAGCTCCCGCGCCACTCTCCTCATCCCTACTTGCCCACCTACCGGAGGAAGCTGCGGATGTCTCCTCCAGATCTTGACTGGGCAGTAGCTGCTGACTGTCCTCTAGTAGCTCTTCCTCGCTGTATAGTTAAGCTGAGCCCACAGCATATAATACTTCTCTGGCTGAGGGAACAGAAAAGGACAGAGGCAGGTTGAGGACAGGTGAGGGCACAGGGCCTGCTCCCAGTCCATGCCAGCTAAGGGTTGTGTCTGACGTATCCACCAACTCTTGGGTGGGGGTGTCTGATGTCACTTGGGACGAAGTGGATGATCGAGTCAACCATTCAAAAAACGCTGGGTTGCTGGTCAAGACGCGACCGCTAGATGACACCGGGAGTTCAGGCCTCTCCAAGTGACCCCTGCTTCCACACCCCTTACTCTGCTGCGACCAGTGCCTGCGCATTAGAAACATTTAGGCCTCTTTCCCTCCCCTTTGCAGTGCCTGTAACGTCTCTGTCTGACATACTGTTAGATCAAATAAATAAATAAAAAGGAAATAATACACCCCAAAAAAGGCTGTAATGTTTTCACTTCACAACACAACAGCTAATAAGCCTCTTTTTATTGCACTAATACACCCCAAAAAAGGCTTTAAAACATATAATTGCACCGCTGAATGGCAAATAATACTTTTAGTTTTTCACTAATACGCCCCAAAATAGGCTCTATTTTTCTCAATTCACCACACAAACGCTAATAAGCCCTTTTTTTTCCACTAATACACCCTTAAAAAGGATTTAGAACATATAACTGCACTGTACAAGGGCTAATAAGATATATAAATATTTTCTAGTAATACACCCTGTTAATGGCTGTATCACACAGCACTTGCACTCCAATAAAATTAATGTTTTTCTGGGAATTACAGAGGTATCATTTATTGCAAACCTAAATACAGCAGTATATTGGGAGTTTGGATCCCCAGTCAATGCAGCAATGTGTAATAAGATTGTTCCTATTACCCAGGCTGTACACTCCCCTATTGGACCCTGTTCTCCTTTTATAGTATGGAATTTCTATTCAGCAAAATAATAGTTTTCACGTCTTTCCTAGCACTGTCCCTAGCGTCTGCTGACGTCTCTCCCTGCACTAAGTGCACTGGAAAATGGCAGAATCTAAGATGGCTGCCGCTATTTATAGGGCTGTGACATCACAGGGGCTGGCTGGCTGGCTGCTGATTGGCTGCATGCATGGCTTTGTGGGTGATCCCTCCTTCCCAGAGTTCTTTGCTGCATGTCATAACATGTGCAGCAGCCATTTTAGGAAAAAATTCAATTTGTTACCATAAAGCGTCAGGAAATTCAGATTCTGTGTGAATCAAATTTTTCCTGAAATTCGGATCGAATTCCACTTCGTCAACTTCGATTTGCTCATCTCTATTATTGATGAGCAACATAGACAATATTCGTTTTCACGAATGCGTATGCCAAATTTTTTGCTTAATATTCTAGATCTTCGCGAATTCTCGAAGTGCCGATATTTGCAATTAGAATATTCACGATCAACACTACTGGGCAGTTTCCTGCATAGTAAGAGGTAGGCAAATTTCCTATTGGTTGCTAGGGATGTTGTTAAGCTCAGACAAAGATATTGCAGCCTTCTCATTGGCCCACAAGCAAGAACCAGTGAGGGATTATGGGCTCAGATGAAAGAAAATCTAGAATATTTGCGATTACCAAAATATAGCACTATACTCTAGATCTTTGTGAATTCTCGAAGTGCCGATAATCGCGATAAAAATTTGTGATTAGAAGATCAACACTAATCTCTATTGACGACTTATGGTCAGAATAGGTAGAAACTCAGTCGGCACTGCAGTCTGTAATCAGTTGTGCACGTGTCCTAGGGTTCTCATCCCAGGCATAAATATCAAAGGAAGGACCAGCACTCAATTTTGATATCTTGCTTTGATATGTTGACGCAGGGCCGTGGTGCCAACATTGGCACCCTGGCCACGCTTCACCTTCTGCCCACAGATTCGGCAAATAACCACGTTCACCTCCTCTGGTGGCTTAACAAAAAACTGCCACACCAACGAGTAGATGATTTTACCCCCAACATTCCGCATTGACTGACTGTTTCCACCGCTACCTTTGTGAACCCCTTCACCACTACTTTAAGGGCAGGTAGGCTCTTGCGAAGCATGTGGTCTTCCCCGGTTACGGTTGGTTCCCGACCATCCACTGCTTTCACCCTGATGCATTGCTGACAGGGGCCTAAATCTCTCCAAATCCTCTGTTGTATTGCTGGGTGACATGAACCCCCTTTTGACGTAAATTAACCCCTGCTGTGCCTGGGTGACAGGGGCCTAAATCTCTCAAAATCCTCTGTTCTATTGCTGAGTGACATGAACCCCATTTTGCCGTGAATGAACCCCTGCTCTGCATTGCTGACAAGGAACTAAATTTGGTGAAAACATCTGTTACTGATCGGAAGATGCGTGACTACAAGCGCACGCTGATGATAGCATTCCCACCTGACAGCGGGGGCACAGTGGAAGGCAGAGGAGGAGGAAGAGGTCGCCAACGCAGCTAGGGCACCGCCAGCACCTGAGAAGGCATGGTTAGCATGGCCAAAGTGTGGAAAAGCTTTGTCAGCCTTGGAGGTGCTGACCTGCCCTACAGCCAGTGTATAGTGTGAATGTGTGTTTAGCACGGCAGAGAGCATTATCACAGGCTGCAGCCAATGTGGACAAGCTTACGTTTATTAAAATGAACCAGGCATGGATCCCACAGGACTTGTCCGTACCTTTTGCAGAATACACTGCCACATACACCCATCCACCGCCTCCTCAACCTCCTACTCCTAGATCCAGATTATTTAAAATTTTCAGTATTTTATATTATTTTAAGTCATTTCCCTATCCACATTTGTTTTTAGAACAGTTGCCATGCTCTTAAGCACATTTTGATGCCTTTTGCAGTCCTCTAGCCCTTTCCAGGACTATTTTAGAGCCATTGTAGTGCCCAAAAGTTCGGGTCCCCAATGACTTCAATGGGGTTCGGGGTCAAGTTCGGGACCCGAACCCGAATTTATTTTTCCAAGTTCGGCCAAACCTGCCGAACCCGAACATCCAGGTGTCCGCTCAACTCTACTGACTGACACTATTGGTTATTTAGTGTGCCGATCCGGGCCGGCTCTTACTGGAAACAGCCAAAGTGCTTGGTGGGTGGCTGTTCTCCACATTCCAGGCCAGGTTTTGGTTAGGGATATAAAACCCAGCCAGCAGTCTCAGCTGGTGGTGGATTATCCTGCATCTTACAGTGGAGCTTTGCCAGTCTCTGTGTTGGGGCCTGAGAGTTTGGGCCGGGTTTAAGGTCTGCTATCTTGTTTGGATGAAAGCACGTGGACTTCTGTTTCACCCAAGGACTTATGTGTTGCTGCCTGGTGTGAACAAACCCCACTCAAGATGACAGTTTTTTCCTTGAAACTGACTTTTTGTTGTCACTTTCCTTATGTGTGAATAAAACACTGAACTGTTTAAGTTAAAGATGTTGTCGTTGCCTCTATACTGCGTCCGCAAGCCTGTCTACCAGAGCAAATACCCACACCTGATAAAATGTGAAGTTGCATGTTTTGCGCAAAAAATATGTGTATCATTAGTACCGATTTGTGCAATCGCAAAAATAATGACTGGATATCACAAATTCTAGAACTTGCAAATTTATTGCAAATATTATGTGAAACATTTGCGAAATATCTTGAAAACGAATATTGCCTATGCAGCTCATCACTATTTGTTAGGTGTGTGTATAGCAGGGCTGTGTATATAGTAAAGAGGAGCCACAACACTTCTGTTATCCTGGTTCAAGGAATATTTTATTTTATGCATTCAATTTTATTCGGTGCAGATAAATAGGGTAAAATGTATCAAGTATTACTCATATATCGCAGAACGTTTCAGTTAATCCCTGATCTACTAAATAAAAGTACAGTTAAAGGGGTTGTCCAAGTTATATTATTGATGACCTATCCTCAGGATAGGTCATCAATATCAGATCGTCGGGGGTCTGACACCCGGCACCCCCTCCGATCAGCTGTTTGAAGAGAAGGCGTGCGCGGTGTCAGCGCTGCCTCCTCTTCACTGTGTACCTTCTAGCCGTTGCATTTGCAGTGGTGAGCAGGTGTAATTACACCCAAGCCGTCCCATTCATTTCAATAGGAAGGCTTGGGTGAAATTACACCTGCTCACAACTGCAGATGCAACGGCTAGAAGGTAAACAGTGAAGAGGAGGCAGCGCTGACACCGTGCACGCCTTCTCTTCAAACAGCTGATCGGAGGGGGTGCCGGGTGTCGGACCCCGGCCGATCTGATAATATAACTTGGACAACCCCTTTAACATAAACAACAGAAAAGCAAAATATCTGAATTACATGCAATCATGGACCATGTCACTGTCTGTAGAAAGATCCATTTTGTTTCTTAGATCCAATAGATATAATTTCTTAATGTGAAGAGTTTTCCCAAATCACAAATGGCAATAAATCACTCAAATAATGCTATAGGAGAGAGTAAGACTATGGATTATGTACTCATGAAGAAGTCATAATGATAAAGGAATAAGCAGCAATAAGATTCAACCAAGAACAAATAATGACAGAAAGCCTCAGGTAAGTGTAGTCTAAGGTAAATACAGGTATATCAAAGCCTTTTTTGTGAACCACATATGGTTCACAAGAAAGGCTTTGATATGTTACAGATGTACGTGTCTGCAAATTCCATTAGTATATATTTTATTTTTGCTTTTGGGCAGAGAGTTAGCCCATTGACAGTGAAACTTGTTCTGGTAATACAGAGGGGAGAGCCACTATAGACATTTATATTTTCCAAGAACAGGTGGCTATAGTCAGTAGCATCCACAACATCATGATGTTCAGAGGTATTGAATTTCTTCTGTCTTCAGGGTCCTTGCAGCAAATTGTGGGATTCAAATTGGTTGCCCTGGGACAAACATATGTAATGCAAAAATGAAAATTGTCCAAATGTTTAGACAATTATACATCAGAACACAGCTTTAGGTAGTCAATCCTATGCCACATCTGTTACAGTCCACAAATTTCAATGGATTGTCACACTAGATAGTTCTTTCATGTCATATTTTTTCTTAGACATTAGACACATATTGATTCCCTCTTGTGAATTTGTAAATCATACTCAAGATTTTCGTTAAGCTTGAAACATTTTGCACATTCTGTGCATGTTTATGGCTTCTCTCCTGTGTGAATTCTCTGATGTCTAGCAAGAGTTGATGTCTGACTAAAACATTTTCCACATTCAACACATGAATACGGCTTCTCTCCTGTGTGAATTCTCTGATGAGTAACAAGATTTAATTTCCTACTAAAACATTTCTCACATTCAGGACATTTAAATGGCTTCTCTCCTGTATGAGCTTTCTGATGTTTATTGAGACTTATTTTGAAAGCAAAACACTTATCACATTCAGTGCATGAAAATGGCTTCTCTCCTGTGTGATTTCTCTGATGTTCAACAAGATTTGATTTCTGATGAAAACACTTCTCACATTCTGAGCATGAAAATGGCTTCTCTTCTGTGTGGATTCTCAGATGTTTATCAAAGGTTGATTTGTGAATAAAACATTTCCCACATTCAGGACATGAAAACGGCTTCTCCCCTACATGACTTCTCTCGTGTCTCACAAGATTTGATTTAGCACTAAAACACTTCCCACATTCTGCACATGGAAATGGCTTCTCTCCTGTGTGAATTCTCTGATGTTCAACAAGATTTGATTTCTGACCAAAACACTTACCACATTCTGAGCATGAAAATGGCTTCTCTTCTGTGTGGATTCTCAGATGTTTATCAAAGTTTGATTTGTTAATAAAACATTTCCCACATTCAGGACATGAAAATGGCTTCTCCCCTATGTGACTTCTCTCGTGTCTCACAAGAGTTGATTTAACACTAAAACAATTCCCACATTCTGCACATGAAAATGGCTTCTCTCCTGTGTGAATTCTCTGATGTTCAACAAGATTTGATTTCTGACCAAGACACTTATCACATTCTGAGCATGAATATGGCTTCTCTCCTGTGTGGATTCTCAGATGTTCAACAAGATTTGATTTCTGATGAAAACACTTATCACATTCTGAGCATGAAAATGGCTTCTCTTCTGTGTGGATTCTCAGATGTTTATCAAAGTTTGATTTGTGAATAAAACATTTCCCACATTCAGGACATGAAAACGGCTTCTCCCCTACATGACTTCTCTCGTGTCTCACAAGATTTGATTTAGCACAAAAACACTTCCCACATTCTGCACATGGAAATGGCTTCTCTCCTGTGTGAATTCTCTGATGTTCAACAAGATTTGATTTCTGACCAAAACACTTACCACATGCTGAGCATGAAAATGGCTTCTCTTCTGTGTGGATTCTCAGATGTTTATCAAAGTTTGATTTGTTAATAAAACATTTCCCACATTCAGGACATGAAAATGGCTTCTCCCCTCTATGACTTCTCTCGTGTCTCACAAGAGTTGATTTAACACTAAAACAATTCCCACATTCTGCACATGAAAATGGCTTCTCTCCTGTGTGAATTCTCTGATGTTCAACAAGATTTGATTTCTTACCAAAACACTTACCACATGCTGAGCATGAAAATGGCTTCTCTTCTGTGTGGATTCTCAGATGTTTATCAAAGTTTGATTTGTTAATAAAACATTTCCCACATTCAGGACATGAAAATGGCTTCTCCCCTCTATGACTTCTCTCGTGTCTCACAAGAGTTGATTTAACACTAAAACAATTCCCACATTCTGAGCATGAAAATGGCTTCTCTCCTGTGTGGATTCTCAGATGTATATCAAAGGTTGATTTGTGAATAAAACATTTCTCACATTCTGCACATGAAAACGGCTTCTCTCCTGTGTGGATTCTCAGATGTTTAACAAGATTTGATTTTTCAGCAAAAGTTTTTCCACCTTTTGAACAGCAATTTGGCTTCTCTCCTGTGTGCATTTTCAGATGTATCACAATATAATTCTTACTCTTAAAACTCTTCCCACATTCTGGATATGGAAACAGTTTATCTCTTTGTGAATTCTCTGATGTTCAACAAGATGTACGTTTGTATTAAAAACTTTTTCACATTTTGAACATGGAAATTGCCTTTCATTCTTTTGAATTTCCTCATGCATATAAAGATAAGATTTATTTTAAAATTGTTTCCACATTGAGAACTCGCAGACTTCTCACCCAGTCTATGTCCAGTGCTATTACTGACAATCTGTGGTTGATTATCTTCTACAGGTAACATTAGACATCTATGGAAGCCTCATCCAATCTTCACCTGGAAAAAAAAATAGTTCAATAAGACAAGAGATTTTCTTATAATAGTAACACAAAAAAGAACAAAGGTGTAATCAATATCCAGTAACATAAAGTCAACTGCATTTATAGAAAGTAAAAATTGACTGTTAGAATTACTTTTTGTCAATCAAATTTTTTTTTATAATCACAGATTAAATAAAGGTTATAACCAGATTTTATTTGATACATTAAACTGTTGGTACAAAGTGCCAGTTAGAAGTCTCCAAGTACATAGAAACTGGAGAATTCCTCTTCTAGTTATTAAAGTGAGTTTCTTATAAAAAAAAAAAAATGCATCTTGAAATTGGATAAACAATATGAAGTACATTTATAACATTTTCTACTCCAGTTTTGTGCCATAAAAAGTGATGTCCACATTCTATATAACGTAAAATTTTGACACTTTTGGTGAACATTCCCACTTTCAGAAGTGGAGTGAATTACAGATTAGTAAGTATTACAGACGGGAAGACTTTTATGCCTTATTTATTTTGAGCGATATTTGAAAAAGTCACAAAAGTGTTACATCTCAATGCTAGACAACCCCCTGATGTACTTTTATAGACAATAAACTTGCACCAAATATATTGTTACCGTGAGCCTTTTTATAAAGTTGGTGCATTTTCACAAAACAGAGAGACTTAAAGCTGACACCAAAATCACACTGTTACAGAATTTGTGGAACCACTGTGCCTCAAACTTTAAAACACAGCAAGGCTCGAATATAGGTTGAAGGCAGGTAGCCTACAGGGAAGGAGAAACAAAGACATGGACTTCAAACTTCTAGATTTCTGAAACCCAGACAAAGACCAAAATATAAACTGTACAGACTTTGATCATGAATTCCCGAACCCAGACTCACAGAGACTTCAGAAGCAAACACTATTGCACAAAAGCAGACATTGTCACACAGCCCAGTCCTGGCCTCACAATTAAGAGAGAACATCAGATAGAACTCAGGAACTAAAAGGTAAGACTAATGAACACATAGACAAAATGTGCAGATTTAGACCCAGACTGGGAAATAACCCCTTTGAAAGCAGGTTAGAGAGGCACAATGTGCACTGCCACACTGAAACATTGCCCTAGATACACAACCAGTAGTGTTGAGCGCAAATATTCGAATTGTGAATTTTATTCTCGAATATTGTGACTTTGAGATTTCGCGAATATTTAGAATATAGTGCTATATATTCGCGAAATTGAATATTTGATTTTTTATTTTTATTGTTATATTTTTTTCTTTCCCACTTCCCTAAAGTTGTTCTTAACTGTCCTTTGGCTTGCTGGCTGCTCCAGTCAGTGCCCGTTGCCGCTTCTGCCGACTTCAGTGCTCATGGAGCGTCCCCATCACCATGGGAACATCTCCATATACTAGAATGTACTGTCGAATTTGAGAATTACGTTGAAATCGCAATTCGATTAATTCAAGTTATAATAATCGAATTGCGATTTCAACTTCACACTGCTATATTCCATATTCGAGAACAAAGAGAAAATGGAGCTCAAGACGCCAGAAATAGAAATAATTATAAATATTTATTTATGTCGTAAAAAAATTCATCAAGATTACATATAACAGAATGCAATGATACAGGGACAAGAAGAGAACAGGGAAAAAAATGGCTAACAGCGCCACCCTGGATGGAAGGCGCTGGTCATGAATGTAAAAAAGGCACAATCAGCGGACTAGGTACATAATATGTTGGTACATAATAATGGCATAATAGCACCGCAGATGTCAATAATTACAGTAGTGAGGGTGAGTCTACAGGTATAGATAGGAAAGATGGGTCAGAATAGAAAAACCCATATCCCAGAGGGCAGAAAGCATCCAGTTTCTAAGTCAATGCCTAATGGCACAATAGAAGTCCATGTGAGACAAACCGGAATGCACATAATAAGGAGGGACTCACCACAATAACGAACCAAGAGAGAACCAGCCAGGATGGCGCCACCCCAACGCGCGTTTCGGCGTACCTTCGTTTCAGGTGCCCCTGACGAAGGTACGCCGAAACGCGCGTTGGGGTGGCGCCATCCTGGCTGGTTCTCTCTTGGTTCGTTATTGTGGTGAGTCCCTCCTTATTATGTGCATTCCGGTTTGTCTCACATGGACTTCTATTGTGCCATTAGGCATTGACTTAGAAACTGGATGCTTTCTGCCCTCTGGGATATGGGTTTTTCTATTCTGACCCATCTTTCCTATCTATACCTGTAGACTCACCCTCACTACTGTAATTATTGACATCTGCGGTGCTATTATGCCATTATTATGTACCAACATATTATGTACCTAGTCCGCTGATTGTGCCTTTTTTACATTCATGACCAGCGCCTTCCATCCAGGGTGGCGCTGTTAGCCATTTTTTTCCCTGTTCTCTTCTTGTCCCTGTATCATTGCATTCTGTTATATGTAATCTTGATGTAATTTTTTTACGACATAAATAAATATTTATAATTATTTCTATTTCTGGCGTCTTGAGCTCCATTTTCTCTTTGTTCTCATTTATGCTCGGGAGCTTTAGCCGAGTTACTTTCATCAGGGGTGTCACTTTGGGTATATTGGGGGAGCACTGGCCCCCCTGGACCTTCTGTCCCCATTTTTGGACGCCCCCAGGGTCACCCCCCATCTTTTCTGTCTATATTCCATATTCGTCTAGCCTAATATGGAATATAGCAGTGCTAAGTTGAAATCGCAATACGATTACTTCGAGTTATATTAATCGCATTGCGATTTCAACTTGGAGCTGGTTTACTATGGTTGGCTTCAATGGCTTGGTAGAATTAGCGAATATGATGAATGTATTCGTCATATTCCACAAAACGAAGATAACAAAGTATTCTCCATCTTCGTTTTAGCTACCTATTCATCAACTTTGCTAATTCTAGCAATCATATAGGAAAGTATACTATAGAGACAGCTAAGTTTAATTCGCCATGCGATTATATTACTTAGCTTTTTTTTAAATAAATAGAATAATTATAATACCTGATAATTATTATAATTATTCTATTTATAAAAAAAAGCAAAGTAATATAATCGCATAGCGAATTAAACTTAGCTGTCTCTATAGTATACTTTCCTATATGATTGCTAGAATTAGCAAAGTTGATGAATAGGTAGCTAAAACGAAGATGGAGAATACTTTGTTATCTTCGTTTTGTGGAATATGACGAATACATTCGTCATATTCGCTAATTCTACCAAGCCATTGAAGCCAACCATAGTAAACCAGGTCCAAGTTGAAATCGCAATTCGATTATTATAACTTGAATTAATCGAATTGCGATTTCAACTTGGACCTGGTTTAGTTGAGACCCAGCAGCAGCATCAAGTTGAAATCGCAATGCGATTAATATAACTCGAAGTAATCGCATGGCGATTTCAACTTAGTACTGCTATATTCCATATTCGTTAATTCTAGCCTATGGAATTTAGCAGTGCTAAGTTGAAATCGCAATTCGATTAATTCAAGTTATAATAATCGAATTGCGATTTTGACTTTTTACGTATATTCTTAATATTGCTCTAACTTCGTCTTTTAGAATATGACGAATATTCTAAAAGACGAAGTTAGAGCAATATTACGAAATTTCGTAAAATACACATATAGATTGTAATTTAGCTAATATACTGCTATAGTAATTTTTTTAATAGTGTACATATTTTACAAAACTTAAGTTCAGAAGAGGCAAAAAAAATTAAAGAAAAAAAAATGATTATAGCACTATATTAGCTAAATTACAATCTATATGTGTATTTTACGAAATTTCATAATATTGATCTAACTTCGTCATTTAGAATATTCGTCATATTCTAAAAGACGAAGTTAGAGCAATATTACAAAATTTTGTAAAATACCGTTGCCTTATACTATCAAAAGAAAAATCGCAATACGCGATTTATTAAATCGCATATTATTCGCGATAATTGGAATAATTACAAATATCCGATTTCGACGAATATAACACGAATATTCAATCGAATATTCGCAAAATATCGCGAAATCGAATATGGCACCTCCCGCTCATCACTAACAACCAGAATTTCCATCAACCAAGTCACTCATTACAGTGAACAGTGTGATTTGATTTGTGAATAGTGAACAGAAATATAACAAATCATAAATTATACAATTCTTCAAATGTATCAATTTGTTTATTAGCGCCACATAAAACAATTAAGTGTGGTGGGGGACATGGTAGCAATATAGGTATCCTGAAATCTAGTTTACATGGCAGCCATTCAGATAAAGTGGTATCTATCTAATAATCAGACATCTTGGGTTCAACAGAACAGGAGAAGCATTTGCAGTAGCTCCTGTTCTGGTTGCTGAAATCATATCTACTCTTCACCAATATCCTCTAGTTTTAATGTTAACTTCAACTAGTAGCTTATTAGTGAAAAAGTCATGGTGAAAATTATTTTCTTCTACCAATTTTATAAGCTTCTATATTTTCCATATTAAACTTGATTTCCTATTTCTCTGCCTAAGACTCCCATTTCCCCAAATGTCTCCATGAAAACACATTTCCCTTCAGGTATTAAATATAACCTGCCTAAATTACCAGACTCTTACTGGTTCAGAGCAGGGAGGGGGCATCTAATACTACATGTGTCATCCACTCCGTGTATTTCACAGAGGAACATAAGACCACACTAGTTCTGCTTGGAACCGATGCTGGTAAAGCATTACAGTGGATTGTTTTTTTTCTGTGGAGAGTATTAGAGACGTTCCAGTGTCCCCTGCATTTATCATATCTGTTTCTTCACACTACTATAACCCACAAACCCTACACTGTCTGATACATACCATATTCACAATGACACTTGGCCTGGCTGCCGCCATGTTTATATTAAATATGGAAAGCCTCATTCAAAAAATTCTAACAATCTCCTAAAATTTCTAGCTTATGAGTTTTTATGTGGCATTTACATTTTATTTACACTGCGGTGACACATTGTCCTTATACACAGCACAGATTACAATATCTTATAATTCCGTCAACTCACAGTCAATTCAGTAATACTTACCAGACATGAACCCTCCACAAATTCCACAGGACATGATCTCCAGTCAGAGTCTTCTCCAAAAGTCACTGATCTAAGTCACTTACCTTGGTGAATTCCAGCTTTCTGGGCCATGGTTAGGTCTTTTATACCCGTTTGGTGGCTATAGCTATCTGCTCCTCCTCTTCCCCAGAAGATGCCCAGTCCAACCTTCATAATGAATGAAACCTTTTACCTTCAGATATGGCTTCCCTCATTACCATATACAATGCAAGAATAATCTACTTATCAACCAGTTTAGCATTTTCTGGCCTCCTGAGATGGTCCTTCATTTACACATTGTATTTGCAGGGTAGAGACCTATTGTTCACTCTCCTATTTAGCATCTGTAAGAGATTCCTGGGAGACTCCTAGACCTTTTCATGTGAGAATCAGTGTAAACAATGAGCATTTTACTTGCTGATGAGATACATTCCATCCAGAAAAACCACCACATGACTCTCCATTGGTTGAGCGAAACCACAAAGTAGAATTCAATATGAATTTCAGTAGAATTTCTTTGTGCTTTGGGGTAGTGAATGGATTTTACCTGAATGACAGTAAAAAATTTAAAAATCATACTTACCTCATCCATTTGAGCGTGAAGAGCCAGCCGCCTTCATCTGGATTGAAAAGTTCCATGAAAACATGTTCTTAGTGACATATGGAGTCACCACGCCGCCTGGCATGATGATGTCATCTTGGGCCGCGCAAGATTTTGCGCCAGATCTTTAAGCAAGATGGCTGCGGCTGGCCTGTCGTTATCAAATGGATGAGGTAAGTATGATTTATTTTTAAATTTTACATAATTATTGGTGTCAGATGCCATGATCATGTATGATCGCGACAACTGAGGGGTACAAAGTGATTTTTTTTTGTTAAATTTGGCGAGGTAGCAGAATCGAATTTTTCATTTTTATAATGGGACCGGCATATTTGACTGCGGGGGTAAGGTACGCAAGTGTTATGGGAGGTAGAGATGCAAAGGGATATTTTTGCGTTTATAAAATATAGTAAAATATATAGTAGAAGATAAAAATACAGATATATATATAAAAATATATGGTAAAAGGAATTATGGAACAACATAAAACATAAAAGTTTACCCCTATGTGCTTGTATACACATAAATATGTACGCACGTGTATGCACAGGGAATAAGAAGTAATTGGGATACATGAATTGGATGAGTTAAATAAATGAATTGAATGAGTTAAATAATTAAATAAATAAATAAATGGATATACGCATACGGTTGTATGTTAAATAAATAGATATATGGTGGCGGTATATGTATATGCATGTCCTAGGTGATTGCGGTATAAATATGTATGTTGGTGCAGGGCGGCCGTCACGGGCATGTGTATCCGTGGACACACATATACAGTCGGTCATCTCTAGCCGCACGCGTTAGGGTTAATGATCTTACTTTGGTCACACATATTGGGGTAATACATATAGTTTCCTTATTAAAGTATGGTTTCGCTCATTTTATTTAGTCCATATGGCCTCAGGGTATCCAATTGGTAAATCCAATAGACCTCTCTTCTTTGGAGGATGCTGAATCTATTATATGGGTTGGGTGGTATATGGTCTATAGGAGTGATTGTTAGTTGATGTCTATTTTTTTCTCGTGTGGTAGCGCAGTGTCGGGAGATGCTATGTTTGATGGATAGTTTTTGTATGTTATGCCTATGCTGGTTGACTCTTATTCCACATATTGCAGAACGCACACTTTGGCTTCCGTTTTTTGCAGATACGCAATTTTCATACCAAAAAACACATCATGGTCATGTGAATGTAGCCTAATATTGCACAGTGAACACCAGAAAACAACCCCCCCTTTACAAAAAGGCATAATCAATGCAAAAACTTTTGTCCTTATGAAACAAACTTGGCTGTAAATGTAATGCTTTAAATTAGTATGAAATCTAATAAATGATGAAAAATGATCCTCTTGTCATTGTGTGAAAATAAAATAATAAAGTTCCAAAGATATACCACCATTGCTCCACTGTAATGTGTCAATGTGTATCGTTTATATAAAAAAGAAAAAACCAGAAAGAGGCAGCGCCTCTTGTGTAGAACCTTACAGACAATAATACAGAAATACACTGATTATGCTTACCATGTAGTGTTGTGAAAAGTCACAACACCTATGTTTCACTTTGCTGGAATATATTCCCGTCCAGTCTGCGGGGGATGGGTCTGCATCTGCTGCCTTGGTCTATGCCCTTTTTCCGTCGCTCACGGTCAAAGAGATAAAGCAGGTTTAGTTGAAAGAGGAAGGTCGGACCAAATTTAAACGGCGCTGATGCAGAAGAAAGACTTCGTGTTGCAATGTTACCATATAGGTAATCTTTTATTCAAAGGTCTACGCGTTTCAGGGGCGGACTGCCCCCTTCATCAGGACAATAAAAATTATTGGAATAAAACATGTGTTCTGGTGTGCTTTACTATATAAACTCTGTTTGGGCGCGATGTGCAGTGACATAGGGGGCGTGAGGGGGGCGGGTTTGTGGGTGTGGAAGAGTCTGGTGTTGCTAAGCTACTGTAACCTCCCCTACGGCCGGTATCTGTGTTCTCAGAGCAGTGAATAGGGGAGATTAGCATAGAGGGCGGGGATGGGGCGGGTCACAAAGCGGGGGGAAGATGTTTGTGATGTCGTGGCACTGAAACTTAAGCGCTGATTGTACGCAGCGATGTATGTAAGGAAAAAGTGTTGGTTGGACGAGAGGTGCTGACCGGAGGTTTTTTGTGCCGATCTAAGGCATTTCGGTCCGCTGGTCGACAGTATAGTGACTGCCGGACAGACGGATTGGAGGGCGGGACATGGGAGGAGTACTGGCTAGTGACAGGGGAGAGGCTGGGTTATCTGGCTTTGTGTAGCTTTCGTTGCTAGGTAATTGTGTGACGTATAAGGGGCGTAGAGGCTGGGAATGACGTACAGGGGGCGGTGTTCATAGCCCCGATCACATGACAGTGTCCTTCAGTTGTGTTTGTGACATTAGTAACCGGCATATTTGACTGCGGGGGTAAGGTACGCAAGTGTTATGGGAGGTAGAGATGCAAAGGGGTATTTTTGCGTTTATAAAATATAGTAAAATATAAAAATACAGATATATATATAAATATATGGTAAAAGGAATTATGGAACAACATAAAACATAAACGTTTACCCCTATGTGCTTGTATACACATAAATATGTACGCACGTGTATGCACAGGGAATAAGAAGTAATTGGGATACATGAATTGAATGAGTTAAATAAATAAATAAATAAATAAATGGATATACGCATACGGTTGTATGTTAAATAAATAGATATATGGTGGCGGTATATGTATATGCATGTCCTAGGTGATTACGGTATAAATATGCATGTTGGTGCAGGGCGGCCGTCACGGGCATGTGTATCCGTGGACACACATATATAGTCGGTCATCTCTAGCCGCACGCGTTAGTGTTAATGATCTTACTTTGGTCACACATATTGGGGTAATACATATAGTTTCCTTATTAAAGTATGGTTTCGCTCATTTCGTTTAGTCCATATGGCCTCAGGGTATCCAATTGGTAAATCCAATAGACCTCTCTTCTTTGGAGGATGCTGAATCTATTATATGGGTTGGGTGGTATATGGTCTATAGGAGTGATTGTTAGTTGATGTCTATTTTTTTCTCGTGTGGTAGCGCAGTGTCGGGAGATGCTATGTTTGATGGATAGTTTTTGTATGTTATGCCTATGCTGGTTGACTCTGCAGTGTAGTTCCTGTGTTGTACGGCCTATATACTGGAGGCCACATTCACATTCGATTAGGTATATGACGTAACTACTTTTGTAAGTTAGATGGTATTTTATTGGGAAGCTAGTGCCGTTTTTTGTGGAACTGAAGGAGGTCTTATTGTGTGTGATGATGTCACAACACAAACATCGTTTCGTGGCGCATTTGTAGCTACCCACGCGTTCCTTTCTAGTTATGTTTTTAATTTTTGTTTGTTTTTTCTGTTTACTCGGGGCTAGAACACTTTTTATTGTAGGTGCTCTTCTGTATGTGATCGTAGGTATATTGGGGAGATATTTTTCAAGGTAAGGATCCTGCCTCAGAACGTGCCAATGTTTGGACAGTATTGCGCGAATAGTTTTATTGGATGTATTATATTGCATAATTAAGTTTAAATGTTTTAGGTTTTCTTCTTTTTGGTCTTTGGCTACACTCAGTAGGCATTCTTTTTGAGTATTTCTTAGGCTCCTTTTATATGCGTCTTTTAATAATTGACTTGGATAGCCTTTATCAGTGAATCTTTTTTGTATAATTTTTGCTTGTTCGATGAAGGTCTTGTTTTCTGTGCAATTACGTCTAATGCGCTTATACTGGCTATATGGTATATTTTGTAACCATTTTTTGTGGTGAAAGCTCTTATAATGTATATAGCTATTAGTGTCGACCTGTTTAAAAAATGTCTTTGTTGTGACGATGTTATTTGTAATATTGATGGTAATGTCTAGGAAGTCTATTTGTTGTTTCTGAAAGTTTGGAGTGAAGGTGATCCCCCAGTTTGTATTATTCAGTTTTTCGTGAAACTTTAGGGCTGAGTGTTCATCCCCGTCCCAGATAATAAAGATATCATCAATGTATCTCTTATAGTAGATGATCTGCTCGTTGATGACGTGCTCATTCTCAAAATGGCCCATAAATAGATTGGCGAAAGCTGGCGCTACTTTCGTACCCATAGCGGTACCGCGACATTGATGATATGTAATGCCGTTGTATATAAAGAAATTGTTCTCTAAGATGAACCGTAAGCACTCCAATAGAAAATTGACCTGGGGTGATTTTAGGGTTGCGTCGTTGCGTAGTGTGGCTTCTACGCACTTTATCCCTAGATTGTGTTCGATGTTTGAGTATAAAGCTGTAACGTCCATGGTGAATAATGCATAGGTCTTCCTCCATGTTATATTTCCAATTTCTTCCATTAGCTGTCTTGAGTCATGTAGGTAACTTGGTAGATTCTGGACATATGGTTGGAGAAAGAGATCAAGATAATGAGATAGATTGCTTGTTGCTGAGTTTGTGTTTGACACAATGGGCCTCCCTGGGGTTTTTTTTGTATTCTTGTGTATTTTTGGTAAGTGATAGAAGTACGGGTTTGACGGTGCTTTTGGTATGAGAAAGTTTTTTTCTTTTTTATTTATGTATTGAGTTTTATGGGCTCTTTTAACAAGGCTTACAAGGTTCTTAATTATATCCGGGAAGGGATTGTTATCTATTAGCTGGTAGTACTCAGTATCATTTAAAATATTGTGTGCTTCTTTTTCGTATTCTTCTACATTTTGTATTACAATCCCACCTCCTTTATCCGCTGGGCGGATTATTATGTTTTCATTGTTTTTAAGGCTCCTTAGGGCATATGTCTCTTGATAGGATAAGTTTCCATTTTTTGGGGGTCTCATTGGGTTCTGCTCAGGGGCAATTTTCTTTATATCTGCTGATATTAGGTCAAAGAATGTCGGTATGTAGTGTCCCTGACTTTGGACTGGGAAGAAAGAGGATTTGGGACGCACTTCTTGATGTTTAAAGGTTTCGGATTCCTCTATGTTTATGCTCAGCATAGTGTCTTTTTTGTTTCTTGTATTCTCATGTTCAAAATGTCTTTTTATTGTTAAGTTTTTTCTAAATTTTTGGATATCCAGGTACAGTTCGAACATATTAACATTATTATGGGGACAAAAAGAGAGACCCTTTTGGAGGAGGCTGTTCTCTGATTTTGTGAGTTCATGCGATGATAAATTGAAGATTTTCACCGTAGATGTAGGGGTGATTTCAGTAGAACCATTTTCTTTTTTGTTTTTATTTTTATTATTTATATTCTTTTTGTTCTTGTTGTTCTTCTGGTGTTTGCCTCCCCTGCATCCTCGGGTTCGTATTTTCTTTTCCCTGGGGTGGGTTTGAAGAATTTTGTTATGTGCTGGGTATTCATTTTTTGAGAGTCCACTAGTTCTTTGTGTTGCATTGTGGTGCTGGGTATTTGTGTTGTCTGTTTGGTATGGTCTAAAAAAGGAACCAGGGCTGATGTTCCTGCCATGGTGTTGTCGATAGTAATTATAGACTCGTATTCGTTGTTTAGTTCTTGGGTCGAGGTCTGGTGTATTGTAAGGAGGGAATTAGTTAAGATCGTCATCTAGTA